>NC_138210.1:72841535-72974035 GCF_964194415.1 Vipera berus | reverse complement strand
CCCTTTTTTTCCAGTCCTGTTGTAAAGTCACTAAACGAATGGTTATAAATCAAGGACTAGCTTTATTAAATTACGATTGTAATTCAGTACTATGAAAACAGACAATTCTGCCTAAGGATTGTGTGCAGTGCAGCTTCTGGCCACTAGGTGGCAATGTCAGCCTATACAGTAGAATTAAGCCTGTTTGGCGCAGATTTAAATCTTTTTTTTTATACCTGCTTTCCTAATCCATTGCTGGATTACAGTGACCAGGCTGCCTGTGCATTATGGAATCTGTAGTCCACCACATCCACAAAGCGTAGAACTGGAGAAGGCTCAATTCATTGGAATTGGAATATTTCCTTTGCCCCTCTTGATGGGGAAAGCTGCATTCATCGTTTTGCAAAACTCCCACGCAGGCTGAGGAATTTGAAGTCCACAAGCATTCAAAAAGTCATCACATTTTGGTGATCCCTGACCGAGATGAAGGGATGGAAGGAGGAGATGGCACCAAGCTGGGGTGAGTGGAATAGCCCACACTCTAGAAGACAGGCTTAAGATACAGAAGGATCTCGACAGACTTGGAACACTGGGCCCTAGCTAACAAAATGAAATTCAATGGTGAAAAAAGTAAGGTTCTACATTTAGACAGGAAAAATCAAACGCACAGGTATAGTATAGGTGGTACCTTGCTCGATAGTAGTAACTGTGAGAGGGATCTCGGAGTCCTAGTGGACAATCCCTTAAATATGAGCCAGCAGTGTGCTGCAGCTGCCAAAAAAGCCAACACAGTGCTGGGCTGCATTAACGGAGGGATAGAATCAAGATCAGGTGAAGCGTTAATACCACTTTACAAGGCCTCGGTAAGGCCACACTTGCAATACGGTGTCCAGTTTTGGTCACCACGATGTGAAAAAAGATGTTGAGACTCTAGAAAGAGCGCAGAGAAGAGCAACAAAGAGGATCAGGGGACTGGAAGCTAAAACATACAAGGAACGGTTGCTGGAATTGGGTATATCTAGTTTGATGAAGAGAAGGACCAGGGGTGACATGATAGCAGTCTTCCAATATCTCAGGGGTTGACACAAAGAAAAGGGGGGTCAATTTATCTTCCAAAGCACCCGAAGGCAGGACAAGAAGCAAAGGATGCAAACTGATCAAGGAGAGAAGCAACCTGGAATTAAGGAGAAACTTCCTAACAGTGAGGACAATTAACCAGTGGAACTACTTGCCACCAGAGGTTGTGGGTGCTCCAACACTGGAGGTTTTCAAGAAGAGATTGGGCAACCATCAATCCAAAATGGTATTGGCTCTCCTGCTCGAGCAGAGGGGTGGACTAGCAGACCTCCAAGGGCCCTTCCAACTCTGTTATTCTGTATTCTGCCTTCTGAACGGGATATGTCTAATCTAAAAAGAGGACGACTAGGGGTGACATGATAGCAGTCTTCCAATATCTGAGGGGCTGCCCCAAAGAAGGGGGGTGGGTTCAACCTATTCTCCAAAGCAGGACAAGAAGCAACAGATGGAAACTCACCAAGGAGAGAAGCAACCTGGAACTAAGGAGAAACTTCCTAACCGTTGGAACAATTAACCAGTGGAACTACCTGCCTCCAAAAGTTGTGGGTGCTCCATCAGTGGAGTGTTTTAAGAAGAGATTGGGCAGCCATTTGTCTGAAATGGTACCGAATGGGATCTCCTGCTTGAGCAGGGGGTTGGACTAGATGACCTCCGAGGTCTCTTCCAACCCAATTATTCTATGTTCTACAGTTGCTGAGGTTGGGGAATTCTGGGAGTTGAAGTCCACCCATCTGAAAGTTGCTGAGCTTGAAAACCACGGAGGAAAGACATCCAGTAATTTGCACAACATTTTGTAATGTTTCTTTCCCCCCCCCACTGCACACAGGGGGGGGGGTGTTTAAACCTCTGTTTTCTCTGATTTACATTTGTATGGCTGATCGCTCAGTGGAGAACTGGATTGCCTCCAGTGTTGGAGAGAGAGAAGCTTTCCTAAGAAAGGCATCTGACTCATAGTTCAGAAGTTCTGGTTTCCCTGTTTCTTCGAATCCTAGCCTCGGGAAGGCCCCTTGAGGTCATCCAGCCCAGCCTGCAGACGTGACAAAGATCAATAGGGAGAAAATGGGACCATGTCACCTTTTCAACCCATTGGCGTGATCAGAAAGTGTCTCTTCGCGCCAATGTCACCGGGCTGAATTTGAATTCTCAGCTGTAACCCCCCAAATCCCATCTTTGCACAATTGTCTTTGTGCAATTGTTGTTGTTGTTGTTGTTATTATTTTTTAAAAAAACTCCTGGAGAACATGACTTTAACCAACCAGTTGCAAATGTGCTAGGCAACAATATCTTTTGTTAGAGGAGAAACCGAGAGGAGACAGAGATCCTTGAGGTCATCCAGTCCAACCCCTGCTCAGATGAAGGTATCCAAGACTAGAAGGCTGTCCAACCTCTCTTTGAACGCCACCAATGTTCCAAGGAAATGAACTTCCTCTTTCAATTTTAGCTTCATTTCTCAAACTGTCCTTGCTTTTTCAATTTACTTTTCTAATATACCACAGAATTTATCTTCTTATTATTTAATTCTTTTTTTCTCTCTCGCATAGTCTAAAGTCTGGAGTGATGGAGGTCTTATCTAGTGTTTCTCAAGCTTGGCCATTTTAAGACAGATGGACTTCAACTCCCAGAATTCCACAGCCAGCCATGCTGACTAGGGAATTCTGGGAGTTGAAGTCCACCTGTCTTAAAGGGGCCAACGTTGAGGAACACTCTCTTAGAATCTTCTCCTTGACATCCTTTGGGGAATTTATTTTCTTTTCTTTCTTTCTTTCTTTCTTTCTTTCTTTCTTTCTTTCTTTCTTTCTTTCTTTCTTTCTTTCTTTCTTTCTTTCTTTCTTTCTTTCTTTCCCTTCCCAGTTTTTTTTTATTTCTTCCTCACAGCATACTTTCCAGCTTCATGACCAGCCTGGCTTCTGTACTTTCCCCCTAAATCTCTTCCAATTTCTCCAAATCCTCCTTAAATGAAGGCTACTGCTAAGCTTGTAAGCCGCCCTGAGTCTTCGGAGAAGGGCGGGATATAAATGGAATTAAGATAAAAATAAATAAATAAATTTTTAAACCAATAAATGTTCATGTTGTGTAAACAGAGGCACAGAATCAAAATCACACTAGGTATTAGTACCGCTTTATAAAGCCTTCAGTAAGGCCACACCTGGAATTAAAAAAAAAGATGTTGAGACTTTGGGAAAAAGTGCAAAGAAGAGCAACTTAGATGATTTAAAGGCCTGGAGACAAAAACATAGGAAGAACAGTTGCAGGAATTGGGTATGGCTAGTCTAGAGGGGGGGGAAAAACGACATTATAGCAGTGTTCCAATATCTGCCACAAAGAAGAGGGAGGGTCAACTTATTCTTCAAAGGACCAGAAGGCAAGACAAGAAACAACGGATGGAAACTCACCAAGGAGAGAAGCAACCTGGAATTAAGGAGAAACTTCCTAGCAGTGAAAACAATTAACCAGTGGAACAGCTGGCCACCAGAAGTTATGGCTGCTCCATCACTGGAGGTTTTTAAGAAGAGACTGGACAGCCATTTCTCTGAAATGGTACCGTATGGGGTCTCCGGCTTGAGCAGAGGGATGGACTACAAGACCTCCAAGGTCCCTTTCAGCTCTTTCTGCATGGTAAATCAGGATGCCCAGAAGAGGGGACAGAACTGCAGGAAGACTCGGACCCAATAAAATAAGGTGGAACGATTTATTTCCTGGATTTGGAAATTCCACGTCGGTAAATGCAGCTTTAAAATTGTATTTGGCTTTTTTTGCAGCTGTACTAGCCTGCTGGCTTGCAGCCTGTTTGCAATCCACAACAATTCCAAATGTTTTTAATAGATGCTGTACATGAAGAAATTATATTTATGTGCCAAGCGTTCGAAGGGCATTGGATATCTGTATCTTGGGTGAAGCCCTTTGTATTTCTCTCTTTTAAATGACACTTAGTTATCATCAACCCATTTTTTTAACATGGTCTAGATTAGAAACCAGGAGACGGTGAGTTCTAGTCCTGCCTTAGCCACAAAAGCCAACTGTGTGACTTTGGGCCAATCACCAGGAGGCTGTGAGTTCTAGTCCCACCCTAGGCACAAAAGCCAGCTGAGTGACTTTGGGCCAATCGCCAGGAGGCTGTGAGTTCTAGTCCCGCCTTAGGCATGAAAGCCAGCTGGGTGACTTTGGACCAATCGCCAGGAGGCTGTGAGTTCTAGTCCCGCCTAAAACCCAAGTGGGTGACTTCCGGCCAATCACTTTCTCTTCAGCCCAATGTACCTCACAGGGTTGTTGCTGTGAGAAAAATAGAGAAGGAAAAAAGAATATTAGGTATATTCTTCACCTTGAGTTATTTATAATAATAACAAAAGTTGGAGTCTAGATAAATAAATAATAAACATATCAAAAGTGCTTTTGCCTGAGATTTATTGCTCCTTTCCTAAGCTGCTGCTGCTGAGGGCTACTCTGACTGCTTCACGTTCAACAGAATAACAGAGTTTTAAGGGACCTTAGAGGTCTTCTAGTCCAACCCACCCGCTCAAGCAGGAGAACCTATGTCATTTCAGACAAATGGCTGTCCGGTCTCTTCTTAAAACTCTCCAGTGATGGAGTGCTCATGATTTCCGGTGGCAAGCTGTTCCACTGGTTAATTGTTCTCACCGTCAGGAAGTTTCTCCTTAATTCCTGGTTGCTTCTCTCCTTGACGAGTTTCCATCCGTCGCTTCTCGTCCTGCCTTCAGGCGCTTTGGAGAATAGCTTGACTGCCTCTTCTTTGGGGCAGCCCCTGAGATACTAGAACACTGCTATCCTGTCAAGCCAGTCCTTCTTTTCACTAGACACACCCAGGTTCCTTTCCCCCCCCCCGCCCCACATCCAGGTAATTAAAGAAAACAACACATGGCTGTTAGTATCCTTAGTAACTTTAAGATGGGGGGACTTCAACTCCCAGAATCCCCCAGCTTCGAATCCTCCTAGGCCCCCAGCCAGCCCTGACCATTTGCTTTCTCCTTGCTCCGAGTTCCTCATTTCTGCTTGCTGAATTGTGCAAGCCTCCTGTTTCTTCTCTTATCCGGTGAGGTCAACCGAGTCTCTGGAGGAGAGACATCACGAGTGGGTCAGCTGAGCTGAGTGGACACCCTCACTCCCCCCTATTCCCCGAAGACCAGCTGCCTCCTTCTGCAAAACAGATGGTGAACCACACGCTTCTTGAAAGTGCTACAGCTGGCAAACACCCATCCGGGCTGCCCGGGGCGGTTGCCCCTTTGCAATAAATAAATAAATAAATAAATAAATGAAAGAAAATAAAAAGAAATCCATACTGTATCAGCAAAACAACGTGATGCTGGACCAAGCGATGCTGCGGCCCGCTTGCTGACACTAAAAGGAGCATCGTGGAACTCTACGGCGTACCCAACCTCTGAGCATGTGCTAAATGCTCCCTCTAGGGGAGAATCCCCTTGAGGGATGGGAGGAAGGGCTACAGGCTGGACCGGCGCTTCTCAACCTTAGTGATGTTTAAGATGGGTGGACTTCGATTCCCAGAATTCCCCAGCCAGCCAGGAGGGTTAGCAAGCTTAGCAACTTTAAGAGGGGGGGAGGTCAGCTCCCAGAATCCCCCAGCCAACATGGCTGTTAGTATCCTTAGTAACTTTAAGATGGGGGGACTTCAACTCCCAGAATCCCCCAGCCAACATGGCTGTTAGTATCCTTGGCAACTTTAAGATGGGTGAACTTCGACTCCCAGAATTCCCCAGCCAACATGGCTGTTAGTATCCTTCGCAAGAAGATGGATGAACTTCAGTTCCCAGAATTCTCTGGCTGTTAGCAACCTTGGCAACTTGAAGATGGATGAACTTCAACTCCCAGAATTCCTCAGCTAGCATGGTTGGTTGGAAAATTCTGGGAATTGAAGTCCACCTATCTCCAAGTTGCTAAGGGATTGTGGGAAATGCACAACATTGAATGTCCACTTCTTCCAAACACCGCACACTAATATTGGAGACTTAGGGCTGATGTTAGCCATAATGTGGAACATATGTAGGTAGTCCTCGGCTGACGACCACAGGTTTTAAGTGAAGTTTGCTCCTTTTTACGACCTTTCTTGGCACAGGGGTTAAGGGAATCACTGCAATTGTTAAGCAAGTATCACGGTTGTTAAGTGAATATTGACTATCTGAATTTTGATCATGTGACCCCAGGGCTGCCGCAACGGTCACAAGTGTGAAAAAAACGGGCGTAGGTCACTTTTTTCAGAGCCGTTGTCACTTTGAAAGGTCAGTAAATGGACTGTCGTAAGTCGGGGGACCATCTGCAATCTTAACAAGGGGCTAAATAGTGAGATTAGCAAAGTGTCAATTCCACGTTGGTCAAATGCATTCCAGTCCTCATTCTGCTTCTCGCCCCCCCCCCCCGGCTGAAAATTTACTTTAAAAATCTCTGCCCAGTCTCAGCGTGGCTAATTTCTCTTTCAGCTTGCAATGAATGTCTGGATCTTTTCGGGGTGACCAATCTCCTGCTTAAGCAAGGGGTTGGACTAGATGACCTATAAGGTCCCTTCCAACTCTGTTTATTCTATTCTATTCTATTCTATTCTATTCTATTCTATTCTATTCTATTCTATTCAATTCTATTCTATTCTATTCTATTCTATTCTATTCTATTCTATTCTATTCTATTCTATTCTATTCTATTCTATTCTATTCTATTCTATTCTATTCTATTCTATTCTATTCTATTCTATTATTTCTATTTCTATTTTATTCTATTCTATTATTTCTATTCTATTCTATATTTTACTATTCTATTCTATTCTATTATTTCTATTCTACTCTATTCTATATTTTACTATTCTATTCTATTCTGAAAGGGACGCGGTGTGGCTCAGTGGGTTAGGACGCTGAGCTTGTCGATCAGAAGGTCGGCAGTTTGGCAGGTCGAATCCCGAGTACCGCGTAACAGAGTGAGCGCCTGTTACTCGTCCCAGCTTCTGCCAACCTAGCAGTTCGAAAGCACGTAAAAAAGCAAGTAGAAAAATAGGGACCACTTCGGTGGGAAGGTAACAGCGTTCCGTGCGCCTTTGGCGTCTAGTCATGCCGGCCACATGACCACGGAGACGTCCTCGGACAAGCGCCGGCTCTTCGGCTTTGAAACGGAGATGAGCACCGGCCCCTAGAGTCGGAAACGACTAGCACGCATGTGCCGGGGAACCTTTACCTATTCTATTCTATTCTATTCTATTCTATTCTATTCTATTCTATTCTATTCTATTCTATTCTATTCTATTCTATTCTATTCTATTCTATTCTATTCTATTATTTCTATTCTACTCTATTCTATATTTTACTATTCTATTCTATTCTGAAAGGGACGCGGTGTGGCTCAGTGGGTTAGGACGCTGAGCTTGTCGATCAGAAGGTCGGCAGTTTGGCAGGTCGAATCCCGAGTACCGCGTAACAGAGTGAGCGCCTGTTACTCGTCCCAGCTTCTGCCAACCTAGCAGTTCGAAAGCACGTAAAAAAGCAAGTAGAAAAATAGGGACCACTTCGGTGGGAAGGTAACAGCGTTCCGTGCGCCTTTGGCGTCTAGTCATGCCGGCCACATGACCACGGAGACGTCCTCGGACAAGCGCCGGCTCTTCGGCTTTGAAACGGAGATGAGCACCGGCCCCTAGAGTCGGAAACGACTAGCACGCATGTGCCGGGGAACCTTTACCTATTCTATTCTATTCTATTCTATTCTATTCTATTCTATTCTATTCTATTCTATTCTATTCTATTCTATTCTATTCTATTCTATTCTGTTCTGTTCTGTTCTGTTCTGTTCTGTTCTGTTCTGTTCTGTTCTGTTGTTCTGTTCTGTTCTGCTCTATTCTATGTGCATTTTCCTCTCTCCTCCCTCCGTTGGTCCCCTAAACATCCCCCCTACCAAGTTATTGGAAAGCTCCAGATGCTTCCTCTGCTTAAAATCTCGAGTTGCAACACAACTCGGCTGTGTCCGAAACCACTTTGTGCTGAGTCAAGGAAGAAAGCGTTTAGATGGGGCGCTGAGTCACTTTTCGGTCTGGATGCAAACTGTTTTTGGCACGCTGGTTCCTCTCTCAGAAGGGTGAAACTGCTTTCTTTACCAAACAGAAATATACACACATATATATATATTTTGGGGGGGGCTGTGTCATGCCTCTCTGCCCGGAAACTAAAATAGAAACAACTGAGAACATCGGAAAAAGAAAAATATTAAGGATTATTATCTCAGTCTTTCAGCCACCCATTAGAGTCAGCGCCCCACTATTTTTATGACTTTGCAAAATCAATTAATCCCAGGGACTGAAATTTCTGAAGAGAACATCTTGAGCTTTGCTGACCCGTAAAATGAACAGCTCCTGAGGCTCAACGTTGATTTTCTGCGTTGGTCTCTAAGGTCCCTGTTCAATTATTTTATTTATTTGTAGCCTGCCCTTATTATCTTTACATTAACACAAGGCGGGGAACATATCCAGTGCCCCTTCCTCTTGCTATGTTCCCCACAACAGAAACCCTGTGAGGTGGGTTGGGCTGAGAGAGACCGATCTGGCCCTGTCAGCAGCCGACTTTCATGGCTTAGGCAGGACTAGAACTCACCGTCTCCTGGTGATTGGCCCAAAGTCACCTAGCCAGCTTTCATAGCTAAGACAGGACTAGAACTTACAGTCTCCTGGTGATTGGCCCAAAGTCCTCCAGCTGGCTTTCTTGCCTAAGATGGGACTAGAACTCTCCCGTCTCCTGGTGATTGGCCCAAAGTCACCTAGCCAGCTTTCATAGATAAGACAGGACTGGAACTTACAGTCTCCTGGTGATTGGCCCAAAGTCACCTAGCCAGTTTTCATAGCTAAGACAGGACTAGAACTTACAGTCTCCTGGTGATTGGCCCAAAGTCCTCCAGCTGGCTTTCTTGCCTAAGATGGGACTAGAACTCTCCCGTCTCCTGGTGATTGGCCCAAAGTCACCCAGCTGGCTTTTCATGCCTAAGGCGGGACTAGAACTCTCCATCTCCTGGTGATTGGCCCAACGTCACCCAGCTGAGTTTCATGGCTGAGGCAAGACTAGAACTCACTATCTCCCAGGGATTGGCCCAAAGTCCTTCAGTCAGCTTTTGTAGCTAAGACTACTAGAACTCACTGTCTCCTACTGATTGGCCGAAAGTCAGCAAGCCAACTTTCTTGCCCAAGGCGGGACTAGAACTCACCGTCTCCTGGTGATTGGCCCAAAGTCTCCCAACCAGCTTTCTTGCCTAAGGCTGGACTAGAACTCACCATCTCCTGGTGATTGGCCCGATGTTACCCAGCTGGCTTTCACGCCCAAGGTAGGACTAGAATTCACCGTCTCCCCTTTTCTAGCCTGCTGCCTTCAGGACCACTGGACCAAATTGCCTTTCAATTATCTTTGAATAATAGAAAACTAGAGCAAATGTAATATAATTCCTGGGGTTCGAAACGGAACATGGGGTACATATTTTCATTTTGTTGGATGGGTGTGTGTGTGTGTGGGGCTGATTGTCAGAAGGGATTTCTGACTTTTGACTGCAAGTGGGCTGCAGTTAACCCTCCTGAGGTCAGCCGTTTTGTGGCCTGTCAATCTTTAAATTGGCTTTTTCCAGAACTGATAAGATGGTGAGGTGGGGGGGGGAGAGAGAGGGGAGGCGACCTTGGTGAGATCCAGGATCTGCAATCATGATTCATAGGTTGTGTGGGCAAAATTTGCTGAAACCTGGTTACTAAAATCAACCCACTTGCAGAGTTTGCACAGTTCCTGACACCCGGGTACGTTTACTAACCCACTGTAACGCTAAATGACTCCTCCAAGGTGAAAAACACCCACCAAATTCAGGATGTTATGTAAATGTAGGCCCTAGTTCTTTAACAGACCTGGTTAAGGACGTTGTGTGAACGCATCCACTCTAAAGCTTGTTTGTGGTTTGATTCCCTTAACCAAGACCTAGGCACGAAAAGCAGGCAACCTCCAGACTTTGGACATTGAAGTAAACAGGGCAACTACCATAAATATAGGATATTTTCTCAAACACTGATTGGCTAGGAGGGTCAAGTCCCACCTCCCGCTGTTGCTCTACCCAATGGGGGTGGGTCCTTAGCCACCATGCTGTGTAAAGGCTTGATACACCAGTGCAATGTTTCTCAACCTTGGTCCCTTTAAGGCGGGTGGACTTCAACTCCCAGAATTGCTCAGCCAATGCGGGAGTTTGGGGAATTCTGGGAGTGGAAGTCCACCCCTCTTAAAGGGGCTGAGGTTGAGAAACATTGCAGCAACACTCTTGTGTTTCTGAAGTGATGTTTAACCCTCTCACTCCCTACACGTCCAGTAGGGGCAATGAGATAGTTGTGTCTCTTTGCCGCCCTCTACTGGTCACCTGGGATATTGCAGCCCCCTGTTTGGACACACTAACTCTCTGGCTGGCTTTTTTTTTTAAAAAAATTACCTTTTGAAGCTCCCCGTATGTTCGCCACACGAGAAAGTGCTTCATTTCTGCCTCCTCAACCCCCCCCCCAAAAAAAAAGAAATTAAGGCCGCTGGACCCATCGAGACAGACCCGGCTTGGAGAGTCTGCAACTCGGCA
This sequence comes from Vipera berus, assembly GCF_964194415.1. Taxonomy (NCBI): domain Eukaryota; kingdom Metazoa; phylum Chordata; class Lepidosauria; order Squamata; family Viperidae; genus Vipera; species Vipera berus. The sequence continues at coordinate 72,963,397 of NC_138210.1, read as the reverse complement.
AAGCCGCGTGGCTTCCTTCCCACCCCGCTTTTCAAGATGTGCCAAGATGGAGCAGAGGTTGAAAGGCCTGATAAGGGGCCATAAAAATATCCGAGCCTGTTATAAGCCGATTAAAGCATAATTGTCACGCTCCGTCCTCACCTGGAGCAAAGGATCAGGGGTAGAAAAGGGGGCGAGGCGCCTCAAAAGGACCACCACCCCTCCCCACCTTTGACCAGATGGCCAGGAGCAGAGTTCCTAGTTCTCAGTCCCTGCCCCCCCCCCGCAAGGACCCCTACCCAAATGCAAGACCCAGTCACCGGGCGCCTAAATCCCTTCTGTCTTCTGTCTAATGCTGTAGCAAGTGACACCTTTAATGAGCTTTGCATGCAAGCCGATTTGCACCCTCTTCTCTCTCTCTCTCTCTCTCTCTCCTGCCCCCCTCCCCATTTCTGATCCCTGGCACAAACAAACAGGTGGATTAAAGTGGGGGTGGTAGGGGGAGACTTTTAATGGGATCCCTGCGTCTCAAAGCAGGACGGATTCAGTTTTCTCTGGACGGACCAGCCCTGGAGGTAAAGATTGAAGCCTTGTCGTTTCCCACCCAGATCTGCAGAAAAGAAAAGAAAAGAAAAAAAGAAAAGAAAAGAAAAGAAAAGAAAAGAAAAAAAGAAAAGAAAAGAAAAGAAAAGAAAAGAAAAGAAAAGAAAAGAAAAGAAAAGAAAAGAAAAGAAAAGAAAAGAAAAGAAAAGAAAAGAAAAGAAAAGAAAAAAGTGCCTTCGGGTTTGGAGGTTTCAAGATGAAGTCTGCTCTGGGCCCAGGATGATGGGATGTAGTGGGGCGGGGGCATGGGTCCTTGAGTTCATGCTGAAGCCTTAGTCTACTTAAAAAGTCCCCCAAAAGTGCAAGATGGATGGATACACACACACACACACACACACACACACACACACGGGTGTCAGCATATACACACACACTCCTATACATATACATATAATATACTTTATCTCTCTCTCTCTCTATATATATATATATATAAAGGTAAAGGTAAAGGTTCCCCCGCACATGCGTGCTAGTCGTTTCCGACTCTAGGGGCCGGTGCTCATCTCCGTTTCAAAGCCGAAGAGCCAGCGCTTGTCCGAGGACGTCTCCGTGGTCATGTGGCCGGCATGACTAGACGCCAAAGGCGCACGGAACGCTGTTACCTTCCCACCGGAGTGGTCCCTATTTTTCTACTTGCATTTTTACGTGCTTTCGAACTGCTAGGTTGGCAGAAGCTGGGACGAGTAACAGGTGCTCACTCTGTTACGCGGCACTCGGGATTCGACCCGCCAAACTGCCGACCTTCAGATCAACAAGCTCAGCGTCCTAACCCACTGAGCCACCGCGTCCCCGCCCCCCCCTCTCTCTCTCTCTCTCTCTCTCTCTCTCTCTCTCTCTCTCTCTCTATATATATATATATATATATATATATATATATATATATATATATATATATAGAGAGAGAGAGAGAGAGAGAGAGAGAGAGAGAGAAGATGACGAGTGGGACCTCGTCGAAACGTCACCAAGACACTCTCAATCTTACACGGGAAAATACCTCAATACGCCAAGACCTACATACCTATATCCGTGAAAATCTACGAAAACAAATATTTTTATATATATATACTGCTCAAAAAAAAAATAAAGGGAACACTTAAACAATACAATGTACTGTATTTAATAGTAGGATCTCTTATTTTCTGTTCCCTTTATTTTTTTGAGCAGTTTATATAAATATTATATAAATTTCCCTTGCCTTGCAGCTAACAAAGCGAGAGAGAGCCTGTGGCCTAGGGGTTAAAACAACTGCTTAAGATCTCAGAAGGGTATGGCTGACTGATGAGAACAAATGAGTTTGAAATGGCCATATCAGTCTCCCTTTGATTCTTTGTTAGCAATCCAAAAAATTTACACAAATATGAGCTGTCACTGTTGTGACTACAGCCTGTGGATGGCCTTGGGTTAGGCTGAAACAGGAAATAAGTTTTGCCCCGTGTTTGGGGCCTAGCAAGGTATTCAAAACATTCGGGTTTTTCCCCGCGTAGAACTAAAGGTGTAGGAGCAACATTTTGACGAAATCCCATCCGTCATCCTCAGGCTGGTGGCTTCAGCTTATAAGTGGGACCTTATAAGGTCTCCGTGTTTACTCAGAAGTAAGGATGACGGATGGGATTTTGTCGAAACGTTGCTTTTACACCTTCAATTCTACGTGGGGGAAAAACCCGAATGACCAAAGATCCATATATATATGTGTGTGTGTGTGTGTGTGTGTGTGTGTGTGTAAATTTTAGATTGCTAACAAAGAATTAAAGGGTTAATAGTTAACTAAATAGTTAACAAGCATTTAACACACACACACACACACACACACACACATATATATATATATATGTAATAATGATAATAAAGTTGAAAGGGACCTTGAAGGTCATCTACTCCAACCCCCTGCTCAGGCAGGAAACTCTATCTATACCATTTCAGACAAGTGGCTGTCTAGTCTCTTCTTGAAAACCTCCAGTGATGAAGCACTCACAACTTCTGGTGGCCAGCTGTTCCACTGGTTAATTAACTCCATTAAAAAAAAACTGGAGGCCTTTAAGAAGAGATTGGAAGGTCCCTTGTCTGGAATGGTGTAGGCAGGTCTTCTGCTCCAGCGGGGGGTGGGGGTGGCGGAGGGGGGGGTTGGACTAGAAGACCTCCAAGGTCCCTTCTGATTCTTGTTGGGGTTTTTTTGCATTTTTTAAAAAAATCTCTTGCTGCCACAACAGGGGGGGACATGACAGCAAAGTGCATTTCGCACAAGCACACCCTTGGCTTGGTTCCTCCAGCACCGGCTCTCCTTTACTGGGTGGAGATCAAGGCCTGATTGGCAATGATCTTGAAGGGGAAAAAACACAAAACTCCTCCGACTGGAACAAACTTTGACCCAAAGCCCTGCTCCTTGGCTGAACTCTTTGGGACTTACTTCTGAGTAAACACGGAGACCTTATAAAAAAGAAAAAAAAATCAGATTGCTCTGCCCTAAGAGATCAGAAGTCCTTCTCAGTTCCCTGTCTAATTGCTTTCTTATCTCCTTCTCTCCTGCCCCCTCCCTCTTCCCCCCCTCTCTCTCCCCCCTCCTTCTTTCTCTTTCTGTTCCCCCCCCTCCCCGGCCAAATTTTTAGTCCATTCCCCATAGAGACTGGAAATTCCACAGGGATGTTGGGACTCTGTGGAAAGAGTGCAGAGAAAAGCAGCAAAGAGGCTTGTGGTGGGGTGGGGTGGAGGCTAAAACATAGGAAGAAGGATTGCACGAATTGGATGTGTCTAGACCAGGGGGTCTTCAAACTTGGCCCTTTGATGACTTGTGGACTTCAACCTCCCAGAATTCCTCAGCCAGCTAGACCAGGGGGTCTTCAAACTTGGCCCTTTGATGACTTGTGGACTTCAACCTCCCAGAATTCCTCAGCCAACTAGACCAGGGGGTCTTCAAACTTGGCCCTTTGATGACTTGTGGACTTCAACCTCCCAGAATTCCTCAGCCAGCGTGAGGGAACTATGACCCTTTGATGACTTGTGGACTTCAACTCCCAGAATTCCTCAGCCAACTAGACCAGGGGGGGGGGTGTCTTCAAACTTGGCCCTTTTTTATGACTTGCGGTCTTCAACTCCCAGAATTCCTCAGCCAGCGTGAGGAAATTATGACTCTTTGATGACTTGTGGACTTCAACTCCCAGAATTCCTCAGCCCCCGTGCCTGGCTGAGGAATTCTGGGAGTTGAAGTCCACAAGTCATCAAAGGGCCACGTTTGTAGACCCCTGGTCTAGTTTAATGAAGAGAAGGACCGGGGGGACGACATGATAGCAGCGTTCCAATATTTGGGGGGCTGCCACAAGGAAGAGGAGGGGGTCAACCTGTTCTCCAAAGCCCCTGAAGGCAGGACAAGGAGCAACAGGTGGAAACTCACCAAGGAGAGAAGCAACCTGGAACTAAGGAGGAATTTCCCAACAGTGAGAACCATTAACCAGTGGAACTGCTTGCCTCCAGAAGTGGAGGGTGGGCTTTCAAGAAGAGATTGGATAGCCATTTGTCTGAAATGGCCTAGGCTAGGTTTCCTGCTTGACCAAGGGGTTGGACTAGAAGACCTCCAAGGTCCCTTCCAGCTCAATTATTCCGTTAAGGAGAGACTCACCGTGCCGAGGATTAGGTGGGGAACTTTACCTGTTGAACTTCTCACGACGCCGGGGGACGGGGGTGGGGGTGGGGGAAGCTGCTGCTGTGCAATACAGGAAACCTTTTGGAAAATAAAGTGGTTCTTCTCCTACCCACCCCCACCCCAAATTTCAGATCAGGGGGCAAAATCTCTCTGTCGATTTTGCAGGGGATGCCAAAAATTCGCACCCGGAAAATTGAAGAAACGGGGTAGAGCTCAAAGAGAAAACAGGTCTGATTTTTCAATATTTTGAATTTTTGATTTTTCCCCCAATATTTTTTCAACTTTTCAAAGTTATTATTCAGTGCTTTGGAGAATTGTGGGGCAAGAGTTAGCCCCGATTTTCTTCTCTTCCCTTCCCCCAAATACAGAGTAACCCTTATTTGGAGCCCGGCAAGCCACAAAAAGTGACCGCAGAGAATCAGAATAAGTGAGCCGGAAGGGACCTCGGAGGTCTGCTAGTCTGACCCTCTCCCTCAAGCAGGAAACATTATACGGGTGGTCCCCAACTTACAACCATTCATTTAGCGATCGTTGGAAGTCACTACGGCGCTGGAAAAAAAGGGACCGTTTTTCACGCTTAACGACCGTTGCAGCACCTCCCACGGTCAGGTGATCAAAATTCAGAGGCTTGGCAACTGACTCGCATATATGACGGTTTCAGCCCCCTCTCCCCCCCGGGAATCACGTGATCTCCTTTTGCGATCTTCTGACCCGCAACGTCGGTGGGGTTAAGCCGGATTCGCTTAAGAACCGTGTCACTCGTTTAACAACTGCAGGGATTGACTTACGAACTCTCGGCAAGAAATGTTCGTAAAATGGGGCAAAATTCACTGAACAAGGGCTTCATTTTAGTAACAAAAATTTGGGGCTGAACCTGTGGTCGTAAGTAGAGGATCATTCTGGACAGATCTCTTCTTAAAAACCTGCAGCGATGGAGCACCCACGATTTCTGGAGGCAAGTAGTTCCGCTGGTTAATTGTTCTCGCCGTGAGGAAATTCCTCCTTAATTCCAGGTTGCTTCTCTCCTTTGATTAAGCCTTGAAAAAGGCAAAAAAAAAAATCCCCCTGCAAAAGATAAAAATAAAAATAAATAAATAAAAAAAATAAAAATAAATAAAAAAGCTAAAATCTCGCCTCTTTTGGCGCCGAAATCAGCCCCCATTCAAGGTTTCAATCTGTCAAGAAGGCAAATTTTGCCATTTTGTCAAAGGGTGTGCAAAGGTGACGCGCAACGCTTGTGTCTATTAGCACCCGAAATGTGTTGCTTTTCGTCACATCCGCGGAAGCGCAAAGCAAACTGCGAAAAAATATAATTCCGAGATCCAGACGACAGCTCTCCGGCTGATGAAATAAATTGCAATCTTGCCTTTAAAAAAACAACAACAACACCCAAAAAGAAAATCCAACACTTTAACCTTTTCCTAGCCCTCAAAGACCTTTGGCTTGGCTGCCTGGGGATGTTGGGATTTGTAGTCCGGTTCCTTTCAGGGCACCTGTGACATTCATCCTCACCCAGGTCCCCACAGACTCTTTTTTTTTTTAAAAGGTCCGTACAGAAGCGGTCGTTTTCTGGATAATTCCCCTCTTTTTGCCTCTAGCTCTATCAGTTCTCACGCGGTCCGGTCTGTTTCCAGCACTTCTCTGGATGGTGACGGGTTGTGAATGACAGCCGACTGTCAGGAACATGTGAGCATTCTCCGTCATTGCTTTCTGGACGGTTCTCCGAATCGTCCCATTAAGCGACCGGTTTAGGGGGGCTCCCAAACAGCCAGCCCCCCCTCCCCCAATGACCCCCCCCAACCAGCCTTTTATGGGGAGCATCTGAGCTGACGCCTTAAAGACAAACCATTCGTGGTGCCATCTCCTTTTACAAGGACTAAACATTCACATGGGTGACGTAGGCCGTCCTCACTCGTCGCTAAGTGAGGCAGCTGTTAAATGAGTTTTGCCCCACCTTGACAACCTTTTTCGCCACCGCTGCTAAGTGAATCAGTGCAGTTGTTAATGAGTCAGACCGTTGCTAAGGGGATCAGGCTTCCCCGACTGACTCTGCGGGTCAGACGGTCACAAACGTGACACCCCCCGGGGACACGACAGCCGTCATAAATATGAGTCAGTTTGCCAACTGTCCAAATTTTGATCACGCGACCCCAGGGATGCTGCAACGGCTGTGACGGTGAAAAAAACCAGTCATAAGTCCCTTTTTCCAGGGCCCTTGTAACTTTGAACGGTTGCTAAATGAACGGTTGTAAGTTGAGGACTGTGGCAGAATTGGGGAATTGTAATTGAATTCCTACGATGCCTGGGAATTCAGGAAGCCAGGAAACCAGCTTCCACCATTCTCTTTGGGGAAACTGAGGCATCCCATTGCTGAAAGTAGAATAGAATAGAATAGAATAGAATAGAATAGAATAGAATAGAATAGAATAGAATAGAATAGAATAGAATAGAATAGAATAGAATAGAATAGAATAGAATAGAATAGAATAGAATAGAATAATAAAATATAGAAGAATAGAACAGAATAGAATAGAATAATAAAATATAGAAGTATAGAATAGAATAGAATAATAAAATATAGAAGAATAGAATAGAATAGAATAGAATAGAATAGAATAGAATAGAATAGAATAGAATAGAATAATAAAATATAGAAGAATAGAATAGAATAGAATAGAATAGAATAGAATAGAATAGAATAGAATAGAATAGAATAGAATAGAATAGAATAGAATAGAATAGAATAATAAAATATAGAAGAATAGAATAGAATAGAATAGAATAGAATAGAATAGAATAGAATAGAATAGAATAGAATAGAATAGAATAGAATAATAAAATATAGAAGAATAGAACAGAATAGAATAGAATAATAAAATATAGAAGTATAGAATAGAATAGAATAATAAAATATAGAAGAATAGAATAGAATAGAATAGAATAGAATAGAATAGAATAGAATAGAATAGAATAGAATAATAAAATATAGAAGAATAGAATAGAATAGAATAGAATAGAATAGAATAGAATAGAATAGAATAGAATAGAATAGAATAATAAAATATAGAAGAATAGAATAGAATAGAATAGAATAGAATAGAATAGAATAGAATAGAATAGAATAGAATAGAATAGAATAGAATAGAATAGAATAGAATAGAATAGAATAATAAAATATAGAAGAATAGAATAGAATAGAATAGAATAGAATAGAATAGAATAGAATAGAATAGAATAGAATAGAATAGAATAGAATAGAATAGAATAGAATAGAATTGGAAGGGGCCTTGTAGGTCATCTAGTCCAACCCCCTGCCCAAGCCGGAGTCTCTGGCCACTGTTCTCCTTTGCTGCCAGCCTGCTGCTTTTGCAGCCATACCTGTTTAACCCTTTTGCACCAGAGACTCTCAAACTTGGGGTGGAGGAGCCCTTGAGGAGGGAGGGGGCAGGAAAGATTCTCTCTCTCTCTCCCCCCCCCTTTTGAAACCTGACCAAGCTCACGGAGGCCCAAATGGAAGCCTTGTCCGAATTTGGGCTGGTTTCCGGTTCTCCCTTCGCAGCCACAGGGAAGAACGTTGGATGGTACAGTGGTGACAATCCGGTTATTAAACACGATCTTCCGTTCTTGCGACGGTCCTCCCTTCAGTCATGGCTTTTAGGGGTCACGCAAGCCTGCTAGCCATGGTTAAAGTTCCCAAGCCCTCCAAGTTGAAGGAACCTTGTCCGTGGGAATCCTTGCTGCTCTCTGAGATGGGTGGTTTCTTTGCAGACCTTTCATGACCAAGCTAGGGAACATCATCAGTGCAGTGATGATGTTCCGTAGTTGGCTAATGAAACAATTGCAAGAAAATTGTCAGGCTCAGAGAGCATCAAGGACCCTTCAGCCTTCCTCCTCCACCTCTCCCTAAACCCCCCTCCCTTCTAGCACTGATGATGTTCCCTAGTTGGGCCATGAAACGTCTGCAAGAAAACCATCAAGCTCAGAGAGCACCAAGGGCCCCACAGTCGTTGTCCTCCTCCTCCTCTCTCCACAACCCCCCCTCCCTTCTAGCACTGATGGAAACATCTGCAAGGAAACTACCAAACTCAGAGAGCACCAAGGGCCCCCCCCAGCCCTCCTCCTCCTCCTCCTCCTCCTTTCCATAAACCCCACTCCCTTCTAGCACTGATGATGTTCCCTAGTTGGGTCATGAAATGTCTGCAAGAAAACCATCAAGCTCAGAGAGCACCAAGGACCCCACAATTCTCCTCCTCCTCTTCCTCCTCCTCCTCCTCCTCCTCCTCCTCCTCTTCCTCCTCCTCCTCCTCCTCCTCTCCATAAACCCCACTCCTTTCTAGCACTGATGATGTTACTTAATTGGGTCATGAAATGTCTGCAAGAAAACCATCAAGCTCAGAGAGCACCAAGGACCCCACAATTCTCCTCCTCCTCCTCCTCCTCCTCCTCCTCCTCCTCCTCCTCTTCCTCCTCCTCCTCCTCCTTTCCATAAACCCCACTCCCTTCTAGCACTGATGATGTTCCCTAGTTGGGTCATGAAACATCTGCAAGAAAACCACCAAGCTCAGAGAGCACCAAGGATCCCACAGTCGTTGTCCTCCTCCTCTTCCTCCTCCTCCTCCTCTTCCTCCTCCTCCTCCTCCTCCTCCTCCTCGTCCTCCTCTTCCTCCTCCTCCTCCTCCTCCTCTTTCCACAACCCCCCCTCCCTTCTAGCACTGATGACATGACCCAGTTGGGTCATGAAACATCTGCAAGGAAACTACCAAACTCAGAGAGCACCAGGGCCCCCCCCAACCCTCCTCCTCCTCCTCCTCCTCCTCTCCACAAACCCCACTTCCTTCTAACAACTGACGACGTTCCCTAGCTGGGTCGTAAGACGTCTGGCAAGGAAACCCCCCAGCTCAGAGAGCAAGAACAGCTCAAACCCTGGAGCTGCAAAACATTTTCTCCTGTCAAATCCCATCTCCGGCACTGCTTAACCCGAGTTAGACAGAACGGGGTGGACAAGCGGGATTAAAAGTTTAACCCACCACGCGCCAGCCGGGGATCGAAGTGGGAGAAATCCTCTCCGTCTGCCCCACTCCCCGATCCCATTAAAGGCCTTCCCACCTTCTTAATCTGTCTGTTTATTTGCCGGGATCAAGGTTTACAAACACTCCCCGGCTAGGCTGAGCTGGGAATCCATTAAATGCCGTCTTGGGCCCAGATCAGGATTAAATAGATTGGAATATGGGTCACTGAGGATGGAAGGTGTTGGGGGGGGGGAGAGAGAAACGGCCGGGGGGGGGGGGAGGCGGTCATCATGGAAGAAAGCTGGGCCAATTAAGCTGAGAATATACCTTAAAGTGATTAACAGAGCTGGGCTTTATTTAAAGACAGCTGCTTGAAGGCCCTGCGCTGAGCAGGTTAATCAGTCTTTTTTTTAACTTTGCAGGCCAATTGGGAGCTTCCTACAGGGAAATTCCTGCTAAAATTCTCATTTCAAGACACAACAGCTCTCTTTCTGTCTGGGAAACAGGAACGGTTGCGGGAATTGGGTATGTCTCGTTTAATGAAGAGAAGGATGAAGGGGTGTGTGGGGGGGGACATGATAGCAGCCTTCCAACATCCCAGGGGCTGCCCCAAAGAAGAGGGAGTCAAGCTGTTCTCCAAAGCCCCTGAAGGCAGGACAAGAAGCAACGGATGGAAACTCATCAAGGAGAGAAGCAACCTGGAATTAAGGAGAAATTTCCTGACGGTGAGGACAATTAACCAGTGGAACAACCTGCCTCCAGAAGCGGTGGATGCTCCAACGCTGGAAGTTTTGAAGAACAGACTGGACGGCCATTTGTCCGAAATGGTGTAGGGTTTCCTGCCTGAGCAGGGGGTTGGACTAGATGACTTCCAAGGTCCCTTCCAACTTTATTATTATTGTTGTTGTTGTTAGCTGCGAAGTCGTGTCCGACCTATCGCGACCCCATGGACAACGTTCCTCCAGGCCTTCCTGTCCTCTACCATCTTCTGGAGTCCATTTAGGCTCATGTTTATTATTATTATTATTATTATTATTATTATTATTATTATTATTATTATTATTATTATTATTATTATTATTATTATTATTATTATTATTATTATTATTATTATTATTATTATTATTATTTCAGCCTCAGAAACAGATCTCCCTCAGCAAGGCTCAGCTTCTGGGCTGTTGGCTTGACCCGTTGAACGTTCCACTTGCCCTGTTGTACTTCAGCCTGGCATCTTGTGCCCATTGCAGCTTGGCTCCTGAATTTATGGGGCAGGTCGGAGCCAAAGCCTGGGAAATTGGGTTCAGTCTGCCTCCCCTGAAAATCCAAAAAATAAAAATAATAATAATAATAATAAAAAAATCACACTGCAATTTTGGGCTTTAAGAGCATCAGCAGCAGAGGTTGAAATTCAACAGGTTAAGCTTTGCGCTTGGGGCATTTCTCTCTTGCTACCCAGGTCAGGAAAAGTCTCCTCGCCTCACGAGCAACGTTGAGCCCAATTTTTTTTCTTGCTAGATCAGACCGTTGTTAAGCGGGTTTCGACCCAATGTCTTGCAACGGTCCTTAAGTGACTCACTGTGGTCGTTACCGTCATAAGCAGGTCGTTAAGGGAATCTGGTTTTCCCATTGACTTTGCTTGCAAGAAGGTCATAAACGGGGATCACACACGACTGCAGGGACGCTGCGACCGTCATAAACGCGAGTCAGTTGCCAAGCCTTTGAATTTTGACCAGATGCTGAAACGGTCCTTAAGTGCAAAACCGGTCATAAGTCACATTTCTCCCTGCCCGGGAAGCTCTTTCGAAAGCCCAAATGAGTTCCGTCTCCCTCCCACAGCAACTCAACACCTGCCTTGTTTCGGCCTAACCTCCCCGGAACTCGGCTCTACCCATCAAGCAGCTAGTCCTCAAGAGGAGACTGGCAGGCAAGCAGCTGAATTGCAGTTTGGGGTGGGGGGCGCGAAAGATAGAGCTGGAAACGGGGCACGGCCGGGGAGCGGGAGGGGGGGAGGGGGGGGTCTTTTTTTTTTTTTTTTGCGAAGGGTGGATTTTTCCTGCTTTTCTTTCATTCGGGGGGCTTAACAACAGGACTGGGTCAGGTGGGGAGGTCACGAACGGTGGGGTGAGGGCGGATGACAGGCTGATGTCCAACTGAATAGGCTGAGAATCCCTTGTCAGAATGGGTTAGCAACGCTGAGTGGGCCCTTTGTGCCCATGTGGGGCTCGGCATTAGCAGAGGGGCGGGCAGGCCCCGGCGCCATGGCAACCCTCGGCCGGCCTGGGGTCCAAACCAGGGACGTCGCTTCTGCCCCATAGGACCCATTTCCATCGGGGCGCTGGCCTGCCTGGCTTTTTACGCCTCTGCCCGGCTGCCCGGTATACAGGCAGCGGGTGCGAGTTCAGCCTCTTTCTCAGCGCACGTCAGGATTTGAACCCACCTCCGCCTTTCATGCATGCTGCAAACGGGACTCCGAGCCCTGCCGTCTTCACCCCTGCCCTGAGTCGCGTCTCTCTCAGCCACAAGGCCTTTGTTTCTGACTTCCTGGGCATGCACAGAGTGCCTTCCCCCGCCCCCGCGAAAGAATCCTTTCCGATGGTTGCTGAAAGGGCGAACGATCTCTGAGCATGTCTAGAATGCCTTTTCTTTCTTTCTTTCTTTCTTTCTTTCTTTCTTTCTTTCTTTCTTTCTTTCTTTCTCCTTCCTTCCTTCCTCTTCTTTCTTTCTTTCTTTCTTTCTTTCTTTCTTTCTTTCTTTCTTTCTTTCTTTCTTTCTCCTTCCTTCCTTCCTTTTTCTTTCTTTCTTTCTTTCTTTCTTTCTTTCTTTCTTTCTTTCTTTCTTTCTTTCTTTCTTTCTTTCTTTCTTTCTTTTCTTTCTCTTTCTCCTTCCTTCCTTCCTTCCTTCCTTCCTTCCTTCCTTCCTTCCTTCCTTCCTTCCTTCCTTCTTTCTTTCTTTCTCTTCTTTTCTTTTCTTTTCCTTTCTCCTTCCTTCCTTCCTTTCTTCCTGCCTTCCTGCCTTCCTTCCTTCCTTCCTTCCTTCCTTCCTTCCTTCCTTCCTTCCTTCCTTCCTTCCTTCCTTCCTTCCTTCCTTTCTCTTTCTCTTTCCTTTTCCTTTCTTTCTTTCTTTCTTTCTTTCTTTCTTTCTTTCTTTCTTTCTTTCTTTCTTTCTTTCTTTCTTTTTCTATTTCTATTTCTATTTCTTTTTCTTTCTTTCTTTTTCTTTCTTTCCTTTTGCAGTTGCTACTCATGCCAGTGCTCAAGAGGTCTAGCTTCTTTGCCTGTCCAAAGTGAGTTTTTTTGTTTTTTTGTTTGTTCTTCCTTCCACTCCTGCGGAAAGTTAATTCTGGGCTTGCACAGAGCGCCTTTTCCTGACAGAGGAATCTTTTCCGGGTGTGGCTCGACAAATAACCTCTGAGCATGTTTAGAGTGCCTTTTTTCTTGCACTCAAAGAGATCTAGCTTCGGAGCCTGCTGCTTATTTTTCCTTCCCACTCCTGTTTGCTTCCAAAACAAAGTTTTTTGGGTTTTTTTTTAACACCCAGGTCGTCCTCCACTCACGACCACAGCTGAGCCCAAAATTTTCGTTGCTAAGTGAAACCTTTGCGAAGTGAGTTTTGTCCCACTTTGCGACCTTCCTCCCCACCTTTGGTAAGTGAATCCTTGCAGTTGTTATGTTAGAAACACGGCTGTTAAGTGAATCTGCCTTTCCCACTTGACTTGGCTTGTCAGAAGGTCGCAAAACGTGACACCCACCCTCACCCCCACCCACCCTGGGACACAGCAAGCGTCTTAAATGTGAATCGGTCACTTGGATCGTGGGATCGTGGGGAATGCCGCCACGGTCGCAAGTGTGAAAAACGGTCGCAAGTCTCCTTTCTCAGTGCCGTGGGAACTTTGGACGCTCACGAAAGGAACTGTTGTAAGTTCTTAGCTACTGCTAAGCTTGTAAGCCGCCCTGAGTCTTTGGAGAAGGGCGGGATATAAATGGAATTTTAAAAAAATAAAAAAAAAAGTTGAAGATTACAGGCAGGCTGAGGCTGTGGGGTGGGTGGGCGTGTGTGTGTGTGTGTGTGTGTGTGTGTGCGCGCGCGCGTGCGAGCTTTGCCGGCCAAGGCACCCAGCTTTGTGCATGCTCAGGAACACGACGGGCACACCGCTTCCACACCTTGCCCTTGGCACTGGGGTGCCATCCAAGCCAGAACTGAGACCATTGTGTGTGTGTGTGTGTGTGTGTGTGTGTGCGTGCGCGCGCATGGGCTTTGCCGGCCAAGGCACCCAGCTTTGTGCATGCTCAGGAACACGACGGGCACACCGCTTCCACACCTTGCCCTTGGCACTGGGGTGCCATCCAAGCCAGAACTGAGACCCCTGTGTGTGTGTGTGTGTGCGCGCGCGCGCACGAGCTTTGCCGGCCATGGCACCCAGCTTTGTGCATGCTCAGGAACACGACGGGCACACTGCTTCCACACCTTGCCCTTGGCACTGGGGTGCCATCCAAGCCAGAACTGAGACCATTGTGTGTGTGTGTGTGTGTGTGCGCGCGTGCGCACGAGCTTTGCCGGCCAAGGCACCCAGCTTTGTGCATGCTCAGGAACACGACGGGCACCGACATGACCTCACCGCTTCCAGACGCACTGGGGTGCCATCCAAGCCAGAACTTTAGAGGTGTGTGTGTGTGTGTGTGTGTGTGTGTGTGCGCGCCGGGAGCGCTGGGTTTTGTAGTCCCATGCATGGGAGGGTGGAGGCTGAGCAAGAGTGCAAATCTGGGGGGGACCATGTGATTCCCCCCCCAAAAGAGGAACTGGGAGTAGGGAACAAACTTCCTCCAAGCTGGTGAAAAGGGAGGAGGGACGGGGGGGGGGGTAAATGTCGGCCACGCCCCCGCCTAAATCCCACCCTCCCCATTGGCTGGCTGCTAATATATGCGGATGAAGTCATTCTCCCGGGGTTTAAAGGGAACCCCGGGGGCTGCGCTGGGTTCTTTGGGATCCTCAGCCCTAAAGCAGCTGCAACGGGAGGCAGGGCAGGGCAAGGCGGTCCGGACCGGACGCTGGGAAGGAACAAGATCTATGGACGACCAAGCGAGCAGGTGGGCTCTTTCCCCCCCCCCCACACACACACACCAAATATATATATATATATAGAAAGAAATTGGAATTTGCAAAGGATCGCTTTGCGTTTTCCCCGGATCTGGGGTTTTTGCAAAGGATCGCCTTGCGTTTTCCCCGGATCTGGGGTTTTTTTTTTTTTTTTTGCAAAGGATCGCTTTGCGTTTTGCAGGCTTTCTCCTCTATCCCTGCCCCGTCCGCTTTCATTTCTTCTTTTCTCTCCGCGATCCTTTCCGCACCCTTCGGGATGGCAAGAGCTCCGGGGAGAGAGAGAGAGATCCTCCTCTCCTGTGGAGGATGCGCGCAGCCGCTGCGCGCCATCCAGAGGGGGAAGCCAGCACCTGTGGATTGCGGGGTGTGTGTGGGTGTGTGGGTGTGTATGTGTCAAGGTGTGGATTTGGGCTGGCGGGGTAAAGGAAAGGCTGTTTAGCGGATCTTGACAAAAATGCATCCTCGGATGGGATCTTTAAGCAAAGTTTTTCAACTTTTGACAAGTTGAAGAGGGGAAGGACTTCGACTCCCAGAATCCCCCCCGGAGTCGAAGTCCTTCCCCTCTTCAACTTGTCAAAGTTGAAAAACTTTTGCTTCAGAGTATTAGATTCTGGAGGCGGCGGGGTGTGTGTGTGTGTCTTCCCTTTATCAGACCCTTCCCATTTAATCCAAGGATGCCAGTTAGGCACCAAGGGTTGGTCTATGTAAGTAGCGGTAGCCTAGCCAGGAAAAAAAAGTAGTAAAGAGAAATAATCTCAGTTCGGTATTTTCCATCCAGCTCGGCTAGGAGAAGAAATTCTGCCTGGTTTTTTTTTTTGCTCAGCAGAATCCCCAATGATTCCGGTTTCAATGCTAAAATCACCCTCCAGTTTTCCCCAAAACCCCCTGCACACCGGCAAGAGGTACTTCTTCTTCTGGCTTGGGGTAGACAGTGCTGGGCTACAGAAGCTCGGCAGAGGGAGGTGCTCAGAGACAGCGGACTTTAATCCAAGTCATTAGGTGTGAATCGAGTGCAAAACGTTTGCACTGGGGCAAGGGATCGGATCGCCTTTGCAACCTATCCTGGTCAAGAGCTGGCTAGCAAGGATATGTAGGACTCAAACTGTGGTTTAAATCCAGATGGCCGGCACGTCACCGTGTCACTTTGGGTGGCGAGTCGGGCGGCATACAAATTTAACCAGCGATTTTTAACATGAAATAAAATCTTCCCCGGATAATCCGTGGCTGCCACTTTTTTTGTTGTTCCTTTATTATTTATTTCCTGGTGTCTCCGCCCCAGCGTATCGTAACCGATGAAATAATAAAGGCGAGAGATGGTGGCACTAGAAATTTTCCGTGGGGCTGGGCGAGGTGCAAAACCTACCTCACGGGGGTGTTCAGCGTCCTGAGCAAACGGGAGAGTTGGTGCCAAAGAATATTTTATTTTTTTGCCTATTTATTTCTTGGCAACTTTAGCCTAATCTACCAAACGAAGGGAAAAAGTGGGTAGCAATAGAGGTTTTGCTGTGGGGTTGGATGAGGTGCAAAACCTGCCTTCAAGGATGTTCAGTGTCCTGAGCAAACAGGGTTGCAGACGGTCCTTGACTTACGACTGCGATGGCGCCCAGAATTTCTCTTGCTAAGTGAGACCTTTGCGACCTTTCTTGGCACGGTTGTTAAGCGAATCACTGCACTCGATAAGTTAGCAACCCGGTTGTTAAATGAATCTGGCTTCCCCCGTCGACTCTGCTTGTCGGAAGGTCGCAAAAAGGGGACCAGACAGC
The DNA here is from genome assembly GCF_964194415.1 of Vipera berus. Classification (NCBI taxonomy): domain Eukaryota; kingdom Metazoa; phylum Chordata; class Lepidosauria; order Squamata; family Viperidae; genus Vipera; species Vipera berus. The sequence continues at coordinate 72,947,315 of NC_138210.1, read as the reverse complement.
AACGGTCATAAGTACGAATCAGTGGCCAAGCAACTGAATTATGATCACGTGATCGAAGGTCGTAAGTGTAAAACATGTAAAACATAAGTCCTTTCCCCCCCCCCCCCCCGGTGCCGTTGTGACTCTGACATGGTCACTAACTGTTGTAAGTAAAGGGCCCCCTGTAGTTGGTGCAGAAGATTTTGTCCTTGTTGTTGCCTATTTATTTCCTTCATAACCACCTACAAAATAAGAGAGAGGTGGTAACATTAGAAGTTTGCCGCGGGGCTGGATGAGGTGCAATACCTGCCCCACGGGATGTTCGGCGTCCTGAGCAAACAGGGTAGCTGGTGCAAAAGACGCATATTTTCCCCCCCGTTTATTTCCTGGCAAGCATCTCGTAACCTACGAAATAATAAAATAGGGAGGTGGTAGCATTAGAAGTTTGCCGCGGGGCTGGATGAGGTGCAAAACCTACCGCACAGGATATTCAGCGTCCTGGGTAAACAGGGTAGCTGGTGAAAAGAATATTGGGTTGGTTATTTTTCTATTTCCCCCCCCCCCACCGCCTCACAGTTAATCCATTAATCCAGATCTCTTCCAGCCCGGTGAGACACACGTATGCACAAATGCACCGACACACACACACTCACACACAAACACCAACCTTATCTTCCTTCCTGCTTGCAGAATGAGCATCTTACCCGCCAGTCCGATTGCTCTGGATTATCTGGATGAGTTTGACCTGCTGAAGTTCGAAGTGAAGCAGGAGTTGCCGCGACCGGGCAGCAGTTCCTCCATCAGTTCCACCCCATGCAGCTCCGTGCCCCCCTCGCCCACCTTCGACAAGGGGGCAGACCCCAAATCCTCCCTGGAAGAGCTCTATTGGATGGCGACGCTGCACCAGTCTTTGGCAGCCGCGGCGGCGGGCACCGGTCCGGAGACGCCAATGGTGCCAGGGCTGGATGAAGCCGTCGAAGCTTTTTTGGGGGTACCGGTGGCAGAAGGGGGTCTTCGGAACAACGTGACCCCCCAGCTGCAAGGCTTCTTGGGATCCGTCGAGAGCTTTGGGGCAGAGCAACAGCAGCCACAGGTAAGGCCTACAAAACGAAAAAAAAAGAAAGACATCCAATATTTATTTTAGGCAGTCCTCGACTTACGACGACAGCGGAGCCCAAAACGTCTGCTGCTTTCTCGCCGCAACGCTTAAGGGAATCGCTGCCGTGATCCCGGCACCCTGCGACCGTCGTAAACGTGAGTCAGTTGCCAAGCGTTTGAATTCCGATCACCTGTGGATGGGGACGCCGCAGCGGTTGTTGAGTGTGGGGGGAAAAAAGGTCGCTTTTTTCAGGCCTGTTGTAACTTTGAATGGTCATTAAACAAGCTGTTGCAAGTGGAGAATAGGAGGGGCAGGGAAACAGAAGGATGAATGGGAGAGTGGTTCAATTAGTCTTGGGAAATTGGATCGAATTAAGAGTCTCTGAGCATGTGCAAAGAGCCGTCTTGCTAGAAGCTATGGTCCCTGTGCGTCCAAGGTTAGAACGGCTTCGGACCTGAAAGGCTGCCTAAAATGAAGGGGTCCCCCGGTTGAAGGCCCTTCCTGGAAGGCATAGCTTTTGAGCGTGTGCAGAGTGCTGTTACCTGACTACACGGGGCAGAGGGCTCATAAACCTGTAGTATAAGAAATGAGCACTCTCAGACTTGGATTGTGAATGAGATGTTTCAAGGGGAATAAAAATATTCTTAATTTCTCCGGATCAAGAAGGTAACGGACCAGATAGCCAACATTAAAAAAAAGAAGAAGAAGAAGGAGGAGGTTGCATGTTAGGTCCATGCTGGCTTATGGCCAGCCCAATGGAGGTTCTGTTAATTCAGTTTTTCTGGCTTTATGTGACACGAACTAAATAGCCAGGATTGCACATTTTAGAAAACGAAATAATTGGGTTCAGTGCTCGAAGCAGCTTGCCTCGATCAAGTATCCTCTCCATGTGGAGCACTACAACTCCTATCGGTAGCCAGTGGCTGGGAGTGCAGGGAATTGTAGTCCAACCAAACCCAGAGGGCCCAGATGTTGGGGGACACCAGCCTCCGTCTTCTCCAGCTTGGTTACAAGCCTGAATTCAAAGAAAGATTATGTACAGGTAGTGACCATTTTTCACACAACCTTTGTAGCCTCCCCGCGGTCACATGATCAAAATTCGGACGCTTGGCAACTGGCATGCACTTAACGACGGTTGCAATATCCCGGGATCACCTGATCCCCTTTTTGCGACTTTCCGAGAAGCAAAGTCAAGGGGAAAAGCCAGATTCATTCAACAGCTGTGTTTCTCCCTTCAAAATCGCAGGGATTCAACTTAACAGCTGGGGTAAGGAAGGTCATAAAATGCAGCCAAACTCACTTAACGACTGTCTCGCCGAGCGACAGAAATGTTGGGCTCAATTGCGGTCGTAAGTGGAGGACCGTCTGTATTCCCTACCCCTAGTGTAGGGGTCTTCAAACCTGGCCCTTTTAGGACTTGTGGACTTCAACTCCCAGAATTCCTCAGCCAGTGCCTGGCTGAGGAATTCTGGGAGTTGAAGTCCACAAGTCCTAAAAGGGCCAGGTTTGAAGAACCCTGCCCTAGTGTGAGAATGCTGCAACTTTAGCATCCTTTTGCTCACCCAATGTGGCTTTTGTCTTCCTCTGCCCCGCCTGATACAGCTTCCTCATTTCCAGCTACCCCGGCTTTCCGACCGCTTCTCTGATGCCCAGCTGGTCTCCATGTCCGTGCGGGACCTCAACCGGCAGCTCCGCGGCTTCGGCAAGGACGAGGTGCAGCGGCTGAAGCAGAAACGGCGCACCCTCAAGAACCGCGGCTACGCCCAGTCCTGTCGCTTCAAACGGGTCCAGCAGCGCCACATCCTGGAGGCCGAAAAGTCCCAGTTGGCCCAGCAGCTGGAGTCGTTGCGGGTGGAGGTGGCCCGCTTGGTCCACGAACGAGACATCTACAAAGCCCGGTGTCAGAAGCTGCTGAGCGAGGCGGCCGGGGGGCATTGTGGGGAAGGGGCCGCTAAGGCCCCCATAGCTCAGGCACCCTCCATGGTGCAGTTTTTTTTATGAGCCCGCCCTGGACTTCCTTCCGTCTCCATCAAACTTTCAGGGAGCTGTGCGGGAAATGAACTTGCTGAGAAGCTGCTTTCCCCTCTTTAATCCACCAGAGGGGGACGCTGAGCCCAGCTCCCTCCCAGGTAGTCCCTTTTTCCACCACCAGATGGCGCCAAAAAGTCTCGGCCATCTTAGGCAGGTCTACACGCACTAATAGCTTTGGGGATGATGGCAAGTGGGCAGACGCTTCCCCTCGAAGGCTCCTGGGAATTGTAGTTTGGCACGGGTGCTGCTCAGGGGTGGGGTGGGTGTCGTCCATCTTCCACCCGAGGAACTACAGCCCCCATGGTTCTCTGCAGCCTTATTCCTCAGTCTAGTGACGTTTACGGTGCAAATAAGGCTTGTCCTCTTGAGCGTGTTGAGAAATGTACAGGGTGATCATTCTTGCTTCCATCGGAAGGAGAGAAACAAATGGAAGCCGAAAACAGGCTTCCAGTCTCTTCCCCAGAGCCAAAATTTGGCCCAGAGGGCAAAAGAGGCAGATTTAGGAAGTTGTTGCCCAATTTTTAGGTCCCAAATTTGCAAATGGAGAGAGTTTGGCAAGGAAAAAGGGTGTGCAGCAGGGATCCTCAATTTTCTGAGAAACCTGGAGGCCATATTGGATCCTGGAAATTGCCAGGAAGGGAGGGGTAGACCTGCCCTTTCTCAAAATGGCTGCCTCATTGGTGAGGCCAGGCACAAAACCATTTGTGGGCCCAGGATCCCCAAAACATGCCACTGTCAACAACATGCATTACATTTTCCTGTGTGGGTGTGAGAGTTGTGTGGGGCGAAACAAAAAATAAAAATAAAAAAATCTTTTAAGCCTCTCTAGGCGAAAACCACAACTCCCGGAATCCCTAGCCAGGATCCCAGAATTCCTAGCGAGTAGCTAGGAATTCTGGGAGTTGTGTGCCTGGAGGACGGCTGAGTTGACAGCGATGCTGGGATTGGACGATGTTCTTCTGGGCCTCTGTGGGGATTTGGCCAGTGTTGCAGGAAAACAAAAGTGTGTGAAAAGTGCAGCTTTGTGATGTTTTTGTTGCAAAAGGAGACCCACAGTCACCCTTTAGATCCTGTCAATAAAAAAAAACAGAGTACTTTTACAAATGGCTTCCTCCACTTCAGCAACATCACAGGATCAAGCTTTTCCTTGGGGAACAAATACCAAATATTCCCAAATAACCACACAAGAGTCTGGAAATCCGTAGGTTAAAAAAGTGGGGGAAAATACAAGAAAAAACGCAGTCACGTGACCCTGGGACACTGCAACCATCACAAATATGTTTTTATCCTTTTAATTTTTTAAATAATTATATATATATATTTTAAAAAGCCCTTTGTAGGCACGTGTTGGCACCCCTGCCCTTGCATTGCTCCCTCACAGTTGTACAACTGCAGTGGACAAGAACCCACAAATCGTTAAAAGAACATCACAGCCACACTTCACAGGCCTGCGGTCTCCAAAGCTCCCATCCCAGCTGCGGGACTGGGCAGGCTGTCTCGTTGCCCACCGATTCTAGTACACAACGGGAAGATTCAATCTGGTCCTCGCTTAACGACTGCCCCGTTTAGCGACCATTTGCAATTGCGACCAAAATGAAAAATATAACTTTACAACCATCTGTATGACCCTAAAGCAAAGGGACGCTAAATTAAGATCGTAAGCCCAGTTGTGATTTCATTTAGTGACCTCTTTACTTAACAACCAAGCTCTTGGTCCCCATTGTAGCGGCTAAACTAAATATTCTACGGTGGGGTTACTGGTAGTCCTCAACGACAAAAATTGAGCCCCAAATTTCTGTTGCTAAGTGAGGCATTAGTTTTGCCCCATGTGACGACTTTGCTTGCCTGAAGATTGCAAAAGGAGATAACGTGACCCTGGGACACTGACCGTCATAAATAGGAGTCAGTTGCCAATTGTCTGAATTTTGATCATGTGACCCTGGGGCGGCTGCGATGGTTGTAAGTGTGAAGCACGGTCGCAAGTCACCTTTTTCTGTGCCGTTGTATCTTTGAAAGGTCGCTAAACGATCACATTTAAGGACCAACGTGACAAAGGCACTGAAAAAAGTGACTTATCACCGTTTTTCACACTTAACGACCGTCGCAGCATGCCCAAGGCATGTACTTCTGACAGTTGCACTGTCCCTAGGGTCGTGTGATCTCCTTTTGCGACCTTCTGGCAAGCAAAGTCGGTGGGGAAGCCAGATTCACTTACCGACCGTGTTACCCGTTTAAACAACTGCAGTGATTCACTTAACAGCCATGGCAATAAAGGTCGTAAAGTGCGGCAGAAGTCACTTTACAAATGTCTCACTTAATGACCAACATTTCTGGGCTCGATTGTGGTCGTAGGTTGAGGACTCCCTGTATTTTTAAATTTTCTTTTTCCTTCTTTTAGTCTCTTCCCAAGTGAAACTTTGGGATGTTTCCAGCTTACTGGGAAGACGTTCCGCGATGTATGGATTTTTTAAATAATAAAACATCCTTTTCTAACCAAAAAAACCCCCCAAAGCATAATTGTAAGCCATCATGCTGGTTTTGAGGAGTGAAATGGGCACATTTTAAAAGCTGCTTGTAGTCAAACGTTTGCTGGCAGATCATGTCTGGGCTGGAAGTGAAGCCTTTGATTGTGGTTTATTTCTTTAAAACCATATATTTGGCCAGCCACCACACAACAGGAAGAGGACCAAAGATTTAAATCATAAGACAAGACAAACGTTTTGTGGAAATCAACAAGTGAAAAGCGGCAACGCAACAATTGATTGAGGTCTGAGAAATAAATTTCCCTACTCTTTAGAACAGGAACCACACACAGCCCAACGAATGCACAGATGAAAAAGCTTGGGCCCGCCCCCTACTTGGATGGGAGACCACTTGGAAATCCTACAACGGCCGGCTAGATTGGCTATTTAGGAAGAAAATCATTGCAAACTGTTTCCATGCAGTGGCCAAGAACACCCCATGGATAAATCCATGGAAACTTCCAGAGGATGCTGCCCGACTTACGGCTGTCTGTTTAGTGACCGTTCAAAATTGCGAGGGCTCCGGAAAAAGCGACATGACCGTTTTCCACACACCCGTCACAACATCCCCACAGTCACGTCATCAAAACTCGGGCGCTTGGCACCTGGCACGTATTTTTGACCGTTGCATGATTCTGGGGTCACGTGATCCCCTTTTTGCGACCTTCCCAAGCAAAGTCAACGGGGAAGCCGGGTACGTTGAACGATGGCACGTTTCATTTAACAACTGCAGCGATTCGCTTAGCAAGGGTGGCAAAACGGCTGTAAAATAGGGCAAGGCTTGCTTAACAACTGCCTTGCTTAGCAACTCTGGATTCCATTGCGGTCGCAACTAAAGGACCGCCTGTATTGAGAGTCAAACTTCTAGGCCCGCCGATCTCGCGAGCATCTTAAAAATGTCGTTTATTTCCTTCCCGGAGCTGAGAAAATCTCAGAGACTTTTGCCTTTTGCAACTAGCAATCTGATCTGGCTAAAATCCAGGGAAGGAAAAATAGGAGTTAAATGGGATTTAAGAGCAGCAATGCTCAAAGTTCACCTGCCATGAATGTTACGCCTGACCTTGGACGAACTGAGGGAGATAAATCTGGCTTGTTTTTTTTAATTTTTTATTTTATCAGTGTAATGGAATATTATTATAACTCTGAGATGTCCAAGTGAGGGAGCAGATAAGGATTGCGAAATCGCAACGTTCCTACCAACGAATAATCTGTTCAGTTAACCCCAAGGGGGACGCAAAGTCCAAAGTTGGCCGAACCTCTGGAAGAAATTGTTCCGTCTTTTTCGGAATAAATTGCTTTAACGATTTATCGTTCAGCCTCTTGCCGAAGGCAGGAGGTTGTTCAGAGACAAGGCGGATTCGCGTGAAATATTTTCCTCGGCTGCTGTTTCGTGTCCGAGTGACCGCGACGGGCCAACCGGGAGAAACAAATCGGAAGCGCGAGAAATGGATTTAAAACCAAAAATACAAGGCAGTCCTTGACTCACGATCGCAGTTGAGCCCAACATTTCCCGTTGCTAAGCGAGATCATTTTGAAATGAGCTTTGCCCCCTTTCGCGACCTTGCTTGCCAAGGTCGTTAAGTGAATCGTTGCGGTTGTGAAGTCGGTAACAGGCTTGTTAAGTGAATCTGGCAATTAACCAGTGCAAGAGAAGTTCCCTTCAGAAGTTGTAGATGCTCCAACACTGGAGGTTTTGCATAAAAGTCTGGAATAGGGTCTCCTGCCTGAGTAGGGGGTTGGACTAGAAGACCTCCAGGGTCCCTCCCAGCTCTGTTCTGACTGAGAAACATTGGTGTAGAATAAAAAGTCGATCAGTCAAGTTGAGGGTGCTTCATCACTGGACGTTTTGAAGCAAAGACTGGACCTCCACTTGTCTGAAATGTAGGGTCAGGTGATCAAAATCCAGACGCTGGGCAAAACGGCATCGTACTTATGACCGTCGCTGTGTCCCAAGATCACCTGATTCCCTTAACAACCAGGCTCAATAACTTATCAACTGATTCACTTAACAACCATGACAATAGAACGTTGTAAAATGGGGCAAAAGTCACTTAACAAGTGTCCACAACCACAGAGGTGTTGGGGTCCATTGGGAGTCGTAAGTGAAGGACTAGCTCAGGTGTAGGCAACCTCGGCTCTTTTATGACTCATGGACTTCAACTCCCAGAATTCCTCAGTCAGCTGACTGAGGAATTCTGGGAGTTGAAGTCCATGAGTCATAAAAGAGCTGAGGTTGCCTACCCCTGGACTAAGCTGTATTTTATCCTCAAAGAAACCCGGTTTAGCCTAAATTTGAATACTGAGCTTTGTCTCCAACGCCAACACGAGGTGGCGCCAACGTACAAGCAAATTTCTTGACAAGGGTTGCAAAATTTATTTTCCTTCCCGGCAAGGCGAGATCAGCAAGACAGATTTTATTTTCTTCGTTTATTTTTTCTTTTTCTTTTTGAGTGGGAAAACCTTCAAAGATTTCTGTGAAATCAAGAAGATGCACAGGTCAACATTTGCTAAAGGACAGTTGCAGGATTTGGGAATGGCCAGTCGAGAGAAAAGAAGGACCAGGGGTGACACGATAGCAGTCTTCCAATATTTGAGGGTCTGCCCCAAAGAAGAGGCAGTCAAGCTATTCCCCAAAGCCCCCGAAGGCAGGACAAGAAGCAACGGATGGAAATTAATCAAGGAGAGAAGCAACCTGGAATTAAGGACAAACTTCCTGACAGTGAGGACAATTAACCTGTGGAACAGCTGGCCACCAGAAGCTGGGGGTGCTCCATCAATGGACATTTTTTTAAGAAGAGACTGGACAGCCACTTGTCTGAAATTGTATAGGGTCTCCTGCTTCAGCGGGGGGCTGGACTAGAAGACCTCCAAGGCCCCTCCCAGCTCTATTCTGATTGAAACGCTTCTCGTTTTAGTGCGATACCCAGAATAATGATGGAGAGAGCAACGCGGGTGAGAATAGTTCGACAAATGGAGGGGCTGGGCGTTTATTTATCGATCTATTCGATAATTACCCCACCTTTATTACTTTGTTAGTAACTCAAGGTCAGCTGGCTTTTGTGTCTTAAGGTGGGTTTAGAACTCAGCGTCTCCTGGCGATTGGCCCAAAGTCACCCAGCAGCTTTGATGTCTAAGGTGGGACTAGAACTCCCTGTCTCCTGATGATTGGCCCAAAGTCACCCAACTGGCTTTTGTGCCTATGGTAAGACTAGAACTCACCGTCTCCCGGTGATTGGCCCAAGGTCACCCAGCGGGTTTTCATGCCTAAGGCGGGACTAGAACTCTCCATCTCCTGATGATTGGTCCAAATTCAGCCAGCGGGCTTTCATGGCTAAGGCAGGACTAGAACTCACCGTCTCCTGGTGATTGGCCCAAAGTCTCCCAGCGGGCTTTCATGCCTAAGGCAGGACTAGAACTCCCTGTCTCCTGGTGTTTGGCCCAAAGTCACCCCAACCAACTTTTGTGCCTAAGGCAGGACTATAAATCTCTGTCTCTTGGTGATTGGCCCACTCAACTGGCTTTCATGTTTAAGGCAGGACTAGAACTCATCTTAACAAGTATCTCGTTTAGCAACAGAAATTTTGGGCTCAATTGTGGTCATAAGTTGAGGAATAAATGCAGTTTTGGCCCAGACTCAGATGCCTTTTATCAAAGTTTGTTGTGGCTGTTCCTCAGGCTTTTCCCTTCTGCCCCTCACACTTCCAGATTCCCTGATGGACTGTCTCTTCAAACTCCTGCCCAGCACCCATCCTTCCTCGACTTACGACAGTTCATTTCGTGACCGTTCGAAATTCCAACGGCATTTTTAAAAAGTGACTTACGACCATGTTTCACACTTCTGACCATTGGAGCATTCCCCACGGTCACAGGACTTCCATTTGGGTGCTGACAACGGACTCACATTGATGACGGTCGCAGTGTCCCCGGGCTCACCTCGATCCCTTTCCGAGACCTTCCGACAAGCAAAGTCAACGGAGGAACCAGATTCATTCTTTCTTTCTTTCTTTCTTTCTTTCTTTCTTTCTTTCTTTCTTTCTTTCTTTCTTTCTTTCTTTCTTTCTTTCTTTCTTTCTTCTTCCTCTCCTTCCCTCTCTTCCTTCCTTCCCTCTTTTTTCTTCCTTCTTCCCTCCCTCCTCTCCCTACTTCCTCTTTCTTTCTTTCTTTCTTTCTTTCTTTCTTTCTTTCTTTCTTTCTTTCTTTCTTTCTTTCTTTCTTTCTTTCTTTCTTTCTTTCTTTCTTCTTCTCCCTCCTTCCCTTTCTTCCTTCCTTCCCTTTTTTCTTCCTTCTTCCCTCCCTCCTCTCCCTACTTCCTCCCTCCCTCCCTCCCTCTTTCTTTCTTTCTTTCTTTCTTTCTTTCTTTCTTTCTTTCTTTCTTTCTTTCTTTCTTTCTTTCTTTCTTTCTTTCTTTCTTTCTTTTCCTTTTCCTTTTCCTTTCTTCTTCCTTCCTTCTTCCCTCCTTCCCTCTTCCTTCCTTCCCTTTTTCTTCCTTCTTCCTTCCCTCCCCCCTCCCTTCCTACTGCCTCCTTCTTTCTTTCTTTCTTTCTTTCTTTCTTTCTTTCTTTCTTTCTTTCTTTCTTTCTTTCTTTCTTTCTTTCTTTCTTTCTTTCTTTCTTTCTTTCTTTCTTTTTCCTTTTCCTTTCTTCTTCCTTCCTTCCTTCTTCCCTCCTTCCCTCTTCCTTCCTTCCCTCCCTTTTTTCTTCCTTCTTCCTTCCTTCCTCCCTCCCTCCCTCCCTCCCTCCCTCCGTCTTTCTTTCTTTTTCATTTTCCTTTCCCCTTCCTTCCTTCCTTCCTTCCTTCCTTCCTTCCTTCCTTCCTTCCTTCCTTCCTTCCTTCTTTCCTTCCTTTCTTCCTCTCTCTCTCCCTCCCTCCTTTCCTTCTTTCCTTCCTCCCTCCCTCCCCCCTCCCTCCCTCCCCCTCCTCTCTTTCTTTAGCATCTGTTTGCAGCCTGGGTGTTATTATGCGGGTGCATCAGGCACGACAATAGATATTAAAACAGCATTTTTCTAAGTCCCCCGCTGGGTAAATATGGCTCCGGAGTCTCCGAGGGTGGGTGGGGGGCTGGCACTAGAAAGATGCCCCCCCCGCTGCCAGCCCTGGTGGCAGCAGAGCCTTGCAATTAAGTCCCCAAAACAACGGCTCCCGAATGGGGTCAGGATGACTTCTGCCTCCCCCCCCACTCCGCCCAGGACAGGCGCCTTCAAATTTCTCCTATTTTTTTTTCCCCAGCTGGCTTCCAGATACGTGTTGGCACGGCTGATGCAGAATGGATCGATTTTGCTATTTTTCTCTTTGCACAAACTTCGTTTCCTCTAGCCATAAAGACTCTAAAGTAATAGCCTCGTGCAAACCAAGCTAGGGGTTAACCACATTCACAAGACACCTAATTCACTGGGGGTTTTTTGGGGAGGGGTTTTTTGCACCATACATCAATTAATCAAATAAGATGGGAGCGCTGGCTGTGTTAAGCCATCATCTGTCGCCACCACCCTGCAATCGGGGTTAGGGCTAAGCAAGCTTAGTGTTTGCAGCCAGCCGCCTTTGCTTGACCTGGGTTAATTCTGCTGTGTGAATGAGTCAGAGAGAAGGCCCAACTCTTCCCATGATCCGAGTGGATCATTGGGTCAGGAGACAAGCTGGATATAAATCCATTCACTTCCAAATATGTATTAGATCATACGTTGCTTTGCACCTGGAGTTCAGTCTGTAGCAGAGGGAAGATCATTATAACTTAATAATAAGGATTGCAAAAAATACATTTAACAGCATCAAACTTCCACATCTGCCCATCTCAGGTCCTTGGGAAGGAAGGGCTGGAAAGGTGAATAAAAATGCAAAATCCAGTCTGAACATTTGGCTGACTATATGACGGAGGAGGAGGAGGAGGAGGAGGAGGAGGAGAAGAGGAGGAGGAGGAGGAGGAGGAAGAGGAAGAGGCAGAGGAAGAGGAGGAGGAGGCTGCTAACCTTCCAAGTTGAGAAACAGATCTGAATTTTCCAGTACATCTAAGTGGTTTTGAAGTAACACGCCAAGCCTTTGCAAGCGAGTTCCAAAATGATCAGCGAGGAATGACTTGGCAGCAGTGAACGTTTAGCTAATTGCTTCTCACCCAGGACTCGGTGTTCCGAATCTGTAAAATGGGTACCGGATGTGCTGTTTTGACTACCTCTGTTCAGTTCTGCTGGTTGCTTTGACATTTAGAAGAGCAAGTTCTCGTGTAGCGACCACAATTGGCGCCTGTCATTAAGCCAAACAGTCGCTCAACGAAACCTTGACTCTGCTTCAGAGCTTCCCTCAGAGTTCCTTCGCTTTTCAGACTTGCGAAGGTCGTAAATGTGAGGATTGGTCGCAAAGTTGCTTCTTCATCACCGTCGTGTCTGTGAAAGGTCACTAAGTGAGGCGGTCTGTAAGGGAGGATGGCAATAAGTATACTGAATGGTCTTAATTACTAGTTCCTCCAAATTAGGGGTCTTCAAACTTGGCCCTTTTAGGACTTGTGGACTTCAACTCCCAGAATTCCTCAGCCAGGCACGCTGGCTGAGGAATTCTGGGAGTTGAAGTCCACAAGTCATGAAAGGGCCACGTTTGAAGACCCCTGATCTAAATAATGCAGGCGGTCCTCGACTTATGACAACAACTGAGCCCAGAATTTTATGTTGCTAAGTGAGACATTGTTCAGTGAGGTTTGGCCCATTTTTACAACCTTTCTTGCCACGGTTATTAAGTGAATCCCTGCAGTTTTTAAGTCAGTAAGACGGTTTGTGAAGTGAATCCGGCTTCCCCATCGACTCACAACGCTTCGTTTAGCGACCCAAGTTACAGCGCCGCTGTACAAAGGGACCAAGACGCTCGACAACCGACTCGTATTGATGAAAGGTGCAGCGTCCTTTGTGTGTGTGTGTGTGTGTGTGTCACACAATCCCCTTTTGAGACCTCCTGATCAGCAAAGTTGACGGGGGAAGGCAGATTCACTTAACGGCCATGTGACTAACTTAAGAACTGCAGGGGTTCCCTTCCCAAACTGCAGCGAGGAAGGTCGTCAAATGGGACTAATCTCACTTAACGGCCGTCTGGCTTAGCAACCGAGAGTTGTGGCCGTAAAGATGAGGACTGGCTGTATTTCCACCCTGTCTTGAGATAGGGAGATTTTCCTTGCAAAACTGGCCTGCAGCCCAGGCTGGGCCTGTTACCTCTTGCCAATAATTCCATTTTGGTCCTCTTAATGGCCTCCGCGTAATTAATCCTGCCGTCTTTCCCAGAGACCACCCATCCCCCCACTTTGATTTTCCAGGCAAGGGACCCACCTCCAAAAGGCCTTGAAGCCCCCAGCCCCGTCTCGGTTGCGTCCTTCCTTTGGAGAAAGCCGGAGCCGGGGAGGTTTACCTTTTCAATTGCACCCTTCGTCTCTGGAGGGTGTTTGAACAACAGAATCACGGAAGAATTGGGAGGGACCTTGGAGGTCTTCTAGTCCAGCCCCCTGCTCCTTGGCGGGAAACCCTGTAACATTTCAGACAAAGGTTTCACTGCGCCCTTGATCTGAACTCCTCCCAGACAAACCCCAGAATAAAAAGAATGTCAGCATCAGGGAAGAGTTGGGAGGAGGTCTTCTAGTCCAACCCTTTACTCCGGCGGGAAACTTCTATCTATCTATACCGTTTATTCTCAGTTTCCTCAGCTCAAGGCGATGAGGGAAGGGGGGTGCGTGGGGGGGGAAAAAGAGGGTTTTAGCCTCCAGCACATTGATCGCTTTGGCAGGCCAGAAAAAGATCTTCCCCCTGGGGAGGGGGGGGGAGAAGGGGAGGGTCATGAAACACCTTGAGCATTTCTTCAAGAAGCCGTGGAGAGCAAAACGACTTCCTTCTTTCCTTCTTTCCCTCTCTCCCATCTCTTTCTTTCTTTTCCTTCCTTCTCGCTTTCTCTCCATGATCTCCCTTCCTTCTTTCTTCCTCTCTCTTTCTTTTCATTCTTTCCTTCTCTTTCTTTCCGTCTCTCCCTTCTCTTTCTTTCTTTCCCTTCCTTTTCGCTTTCTCTCCAGGATCTTCCCCTCCCTCTATTCTTCTTTCTTTCTCTCTCTCTCTTTCCTTTCCTTCTTTCCTTCTTTCCTTCTTTCCTTCTCTTTCTCTCCCTTCTCTTTCTTTCTTTCCCTTCCTTCTCGCTTTCTCTCCAGGATCTTCCCCTCCCTCTATTCTTCTTTCTTTCTCTCTCTCTCTTTCCTTTCCTTCTTTCCTTCTTTCCTTCTCTTTTTGTCCCTTCTCTTTCTTTCTTTCCCTTCCTTCTCGCTTTCTCTCCAGGATCTCCCGCTCCCTCTATTCTTCTTTCTTCCTCTCTCTTTCCTTTCCTTTCCTTCTTTCCTTCTTTCCTTCTCTTTCTTTCCCTTCCTTCTTGCTTTCTATCCATGATCTCCCCCTCCCTCTATTCTTCTTTCTTCCTCTCTCTCTTTCCTTTCCTTCTTTCTTTTCCTCCCTCCCTCCCTCCCGTGATCCCCTTTTATAACCTTGAGACAAGCAAAGGCAATGGGGGAGCTGGATTCACCTAACAAACCCTGTTCCTAATTTAACAACAATTCAGAATCAGAATCAGAATAGAGCTGGAAGGGACCTCGGAGGTCTTCTAGTCCAACCCCGCTGCTCAAGCAGGAGAACATAGACCATCTCAGACAGGTGGCTGTCTGTTCTCTTCTTAAAAGGGAGGGGGAGGGGGAGGGGGATGAGAGACCCAAATCTTTTGCCTTGCTTGTAAGATTTCCTCGCTGTGGAAACCTTACCAACAATAGCTTGTGGACACGCTCTCTGCTTCATCCCCCCGAGGCAAGCATTATGGAACTGATCTATATTATTTATGAGCCGCCGAAAGTACGCTGCCATCGCTGAATGGATGGGGAGGCCCATCAGCGCTAAATAGCTTAATGCACCAGGGATGGGGGCCTTGCGTGATTGCACAGGCGGAAAAAGCCAACTGCAGTCCTAGGCTGCATTAACAGAGGGATGGAAACAAGATCACGTGAAGTTCTCGTACCGCTTTAACAAAGCCTTAGTAAGGCCACACTTGGAATACGGCATCGAATTTTGGTCAGCCCAAGATAAAAAAGGTGCTGAGACTCTGGAAAGAGTGCAGAGAAGGGCAAACAAAGTTGATCGGGGGACTGGAGGCTAAAACATACAAAGTACGGTTGCAGGAATTGGGTTGTTGTTGTTGTTGTTAGCTGCGAAGTCGTGTCTGACCCATCGCGACCCCGTGGACAATGTTCCTCCAGGCCTTCCTGTCCTCTACCATCTTCTGGAGTCCATTTAAGCTCACGCCTCCAGCTTCAGTGACTCCATCCAGCCACCTCATTCTCTGTCGTCCCCTTCTTCTCTTGCCCTCAATCTTCCCCAGCATGAGGCTCTTCTGCAGTGAGTCCTTCCTTCTCATTAGGTGGCCAAAGGATTTGAGTTTTAGCTTCAGGATCTGGCCTTCTAAAGAGCAGTCAGGGTTGATCTCCTCTAGGACTGACCAGTTTGATCGCCTTGCAGTCCAAGGGACTCGCAGGAGTCTTCTCCAGCACCAGAGTTCAAAGGCCTCCATTCTTTGGCGCTCAGCCTTTCTTATGGTCCAGCTTTCACTGCCATACATTGCAACTGGGAAGACCATAGAACTGGGTAGGTCTAGCTTAATGAAGAGAAGGACAAGTGGCGACATGATAGTATTGCTTCAATATTTGAGGGGGCTTCTACAAAGAAGAGGGAGTCAAGCTGTTCTCCAGGGCACCTGAGGGCTGGACAAGAAGCAACGGATGGAAACTAACCAAGGAGAGAAGCAACCTGGAATGAAGGAGAAATTTCCTTACAGTTAGAACAATTAACCAGTGGAACTACTTGCCTCCAGAAGTTGTGGGTGCTCCAACATTGGAAGCTTTTAAGAAGAGATTGGACAACAATTTGCCTGAAATAGGGTTTCTGACCTGAGCAGGGGGTTGGACTAGAAGACCTCCAAGGTCCCTTCCAACTTTGATTCTATTCTGTTCTGTTCCGTTCCGTTCCGTTCCGTTCCATTCCATTCCTTATTTTATTATTCTATTCTATTCTATTCTATTCTATTCTATTCTATTCTATTCTATTCTATTCTATTCTATTCTATTCTATTCTATTCTATTCTATTCTATTCTATTCTTATTCCTATTCCTATTCCTATTCCTATTCCTATTCCTATTCCTATTTCTATTGTATTCTTGTTCTTGTTCTTGTTCTTGTTTCTGTTCCTATTTCTATTCTATTCTATTCTATTCTATTCTATTCTATTCTATTCTATTCTATTCTATTCTATTCTATTCTATTCTATTCTATTCTATTCTATTCTATTCTATTCCATATTTTCTATTCTATTCTATTCTATTCTATTCTATTCTATTCTATTCTATTCTATTCTATTCCATATTTTCTATTCTATTCTATTCTATTCTATTCTATTCTATTCTATTCTATTCTATTCTATTCTATTCTATTCTATTCTATTCTATTCTATTCTATTCTATTCTATTCTATTCTATTCCATATTTTCTATTCTATTCTATTCTATTCTATTCTATTCTATTCTATTCTATTCTATTCTATTCTATTCTATTCTATTCTATTCTATTCTATTCTATTCCATATTTTCTATTCTATTCTATTCTATTCTATTCTATTCTATTCTATTCTATTCTATTCTATTCTATTCTATTCTATTCTATTCTATTCTATTCTATTCTATTCTATTCTATTCTATTCCATATTTTCTATTCTATTCTATTCTATTCTATTCTATTCTATTCTATTCTATTCTATTCTATTCTATTCTATTCTATTCTATTCTATTCTATTCTATTCTATTCTATTCTATTCTATTCCATATTTTCTATTCTATTCTATTCTATTCTATTCTATTCTATTCTATTCTATTCTATTCTATTCTATTCTATTCTATTCTATTCTATTCTATTCTATTCTATTCTATTCTATTCTATTCTATTCTATTCTATTCTATTCTATTCTATTCTTTTCTATTCTATTCTTCCCTCCCTCCTTTCCCCTCCCTCCCTCCTTCCTTCCCTTCTTTCCTTTTTTTCCTTCCTTCTTCTGTCTTCCTTCTGTCCTTCCCTTCCTTCCTTCCTTTTTCCCTCCCTCTAATTCATTCCCTCCTTTTCTTCCTCCTTCCTTCCTTCCTCACCTCCTTCCTTCCTTCCTTCCTTCCTCCCTCCTTCCCTCCCTCGCTCCCAAAAAGAAATGACGAATGATGAAGGTCCAGCAAACTTATTTCCCTGAAGGCTACCATCTGCTTCTGGGATTCTTCTGGCACGGCCACAATCACACACACACACACACACACACACACACACACACACACACACACACACACACAGACAGGCTGTGCTTGGGAAGACATCTGCTGGATAAGCAGCTTCTCCCTCAAAGAAGTCAGCAAAGCAATTTGTGCCAAAAGGGGAAAACTCCTCCGTAATCAGTGTGGCCTTTTCTGCTGAGCTGGCCGGTGAGCTGATGCGCTGGCCCATTTTGGCCCAGACTCCAGATGAGTAGCGAGAAGCAGGGAACAAGCTTGGCCAAGCAGGACAGGCCTAACCGGCTGGGGAAAAGGTTGATGATGTAGCTGGATTGTGCTTAATTTCATCACGGTGAGCTTTGCGAGCCATTATCCAGGGCAGTGTTTCTCCACCTTGGGGACTTCAAGATGGGTGGACTTCAACTCCCAGAATTCCCCAGCCAGCATGGCACTTAGCAACCTTAGCAACGTTAAGGTAGGTGGGCTTCAACTCCCAGAATTTCCAAGCTACCAGGGTGGTTAGCAACTCTTTAACAATTTTAAGGTGGGTAGACTTCAACTCCCAGAATTCCACAGCCAACATGGCGTTTAGGAACTTTATCCATTTTAAGGTGGGTGGACTTCAATTCCCAGAATTCCGCAAGCAGCATGGCGGTTCACAACCTTAGCAATGTTAAGGTAGGTGGACTTCAACTCCCAGAATTCCCCAGCCAGCATGGCGGATAGGAATATTATCAATTTTAAGATGGGTGGATTTCAACTCCCAGAATTCCCTAACCAGCATAAGGGATTAGCAACCTTAGCCATTTTAAGATGGGTGGACTTCAACTCTGGCTGGGGAATTCTGGGAGTTGAAGTCCACCCATTTTAAGTTCCCAAGGTTGAGAAATACGGATGTGTAACGTTCCTGAACGTGGGCGGTGTTTAGAAAGATGGGCTAACTGGGTTATATTTCTTAAAAGGGAGTTTGAAACGAGTCTGTCGGCGAGAAGCATGGTCTTCCCTCTCTGTGGATTCGGTACCCACAATGCCTTGCTCTTTTGAGTTCTCGCACCCGTATCTTCCCCGTGCCAACACAACCAGCCGGATTAATAGCGCTTTTGAACAACTGTCATAAATGAAATGCAAGGGGACGCCCGCAAAGGAGAGCAGGAAACCACAGGAAATGGTTTGCAAGGAAGGAAAAAACACCGCAAGATGACCCCAATTGGCCTTTGAGCTGCGCAAGAAAAAAACCTGTGTGGTTAGCATCAACAGCTGGCTGCAATTTTTTTGTGTGTGTTTTAGGTTTTTCCAGCTTGTGGTCCTGTGGATGAGGTGTGCTTAGGATGGGTGGCCACTGAGGAGGGAAGAGGATCCCTTCTGCATATGCTCAGAGGAATTGCCACGTAGGGTTGAGCACCAGTAACGAAGGACAAGCTGAGATGTCAAATGTTGGCATAGATTATGGTTTCGAGCTGGTCCTGCACAACCAGACACACCAACTAGTCATATCGTTGCTAAATTAGGCGCACCAAAATCTCATTATTCTTAATGTCGTCTCTGACCAGTCACTTGACTTGAGTTTTTCTTTTTCTTTCTTTCTTTTCCTTTTTCTTTCATTCTTTTCTTCTTTCATTCTTTTTTCTTTTCTCTTTCCTTCCTTCCTTTCTCTCTTTCTCTTTCTCTTTCTTTCTCTTTTTCTCTCTTTTCCTTCCTTCCTTCCTTCCTTCCTTCCTTCCTTCCTTCCTTCCTTCTCTCTCTCTCTCTCTCTCTCTCAGTTGAACTCCACCCATCTTAAAGTTGAGAAGCAGTGATCCGAACTGCTTCAGATCATGGACAGTATTAAGGATGAACTAACCAACTTAGCCTGTTTCTGAATTTAGAATAGAATAGAATAGAATAGAATAGAATAGAATAGAATAGAATAGAATAGAATAGAATAGAATAGAATATTAGAATAGAATAGAATATTAGAATAGAATAGAATAGAATAGAATAATATTAATAGAATAGAATAGAATATTAATAGAATAGAATAGAATAGAATAGAATAGAATATTAATAGAATAGAATAGAATAGAATAGAATAGAATAGAATAGAATAGAATAGAATAGAATAGAATAGAATAGAATAATAGAATAGAATAGAATAGAATAATATAATAATAGAATAGAATAGAATAGAATAGAATAGAATAGAATAGAATAGAATAGAATAGAATAGAATAGAATAGAATAGAATAGAATAGAATAGAATAGAATAGAATAGAATAGAATAGAAGCTGGAAGGGACCTTAGAGGTCTTCTAGTCCAGCCCCCTGCTCAAGCAGGAGAACCTATACCATCTCAGACAGGTGAATGTCTAGTCTCTTCTTAAAAATCTCCAGTGATGGAGCCCCTTAGATCCTGGAAGACTGCTATCATGTCTCCACTATTTCTTTTTTTTTTCTTTAGACTAGCCAAGCCCAAATTCCACAGCCGTCCTTCGTATGTTTTGGTCTCCAGGCTTTGAATCATCCTAGTTGCTCTTCTCTGAACTTTTTTTCCAAACTCTCAACGTCTTTTTTGTGATATGGTGAACAAAATTGGCTGCAATATTCCAGGTGTGGCCTCACCGGGGTTTTATAAAGTAGTATTAATACTTTGTGTGATCTTGCTTCTATGCCTCTGTTTATACAACCCAGGATTGTATATTTCACACCCTTATTAACATTTCACCACTGTCTTACACTCCTCCTTCAAAATCAACATCCAAATTTGAGAATAAAAGTCCTGGCTATGGCACTGAAAATTTCTACCAGTG
Organism: Vipera berus; assembly: GCF_964194415.1. NCBI lineage: Eukaryota > Metazoa > Chordata > Lepidosauria > Squamata > Viperidae > Vipera > Vipera berus. The sequence continues at coordinate 72,927,607 of NC_138210.1, read as the reverse complement.
AAAATGAATTATTATTTTTTCCCCTGAGCAATAATCAGTATTTTTTCACATACAGGTAATCCTCAGTTTACCACCACAGTTTACCCTTAAATGACTTGCACCTAGATTTTATAACCTGTACTGCTACCGTTCTTCAGCAAATTGCCACGGTCCTTAAGTGAATCCTGTGGTCGTTACGCAAATCTAGCTCTCCCCCCACCCTTTGCCGGTTGGGAAAGGTCCCCAACGGCAGTTGTAGAACCTCGGGACCCTGCAACCCTCGTAAATGCACGGCAGTTGCCAAATGCCTGGATTATGCTTGTGTGCCTCTGGAGGGGGGGGAGAAAATGCTGCGATGGTTGTAAGCACGAGGACCGGACGTAAGTGCGAGGAAATCACTTTTTTTTTCAGCGCCGCTGCAACTTCGCACAGTTGCGCAATGAACGATTGTAAGTTGAGGACTACCCGTTTCAAAAGAAAACCAGCCGTATCGTACCGTCTCGGAGATATGGCAAGGACAGGAAAGACTCAAGAATCGAAGGAGGATTTCCCGGTGTTTATTAAAGGATATGGGGGTTCACCCCGGCAAGCTATTGGGGGGGTGGGGTGGGGGTCAGGCTAAGAGCAGGGAAGGCAGAGAAGGGAGAACACTTGGGGAAGGGGGTGCCCGATGCCCGTGGTGCCAGCTGGCGTCCTGAGTCGTGTTTGAAGCCCTGGAGCCACAGATGAGGAAGACAGCTCCCCGTTCGCTTTCTCTCTTTCTCCCACGTGAAGGGGTCGGTGTAGTTTTCCAAAGGGACCAGAGGCTGGAAGACGGAGGTGTGGGGAAAGAGTAACAGGCACCTGGGCCAGAGAGAGAGAGAGAGAGAAAATAAATAAATTGATGCACAACAAACCCCGTTGCAAAATCTGCTGGTTCACACAACCCATTAACCCTATACACCCGGGTTCTTGCAGTTGTGGGAAAGCTGCACAGATGACCTCTGGAATCCCCAAGAGACTTCTCTTTAGGACAGGGGTAGGCAACCTTGGGGGTCTTTTATGACTCGTGGACTTCAACTCCCAGAATTCCTCAGCCAGCTTGGCTCAGCTTGGAAACCTCTCCCTTTTCTCCTCAGTGTGGCCGGCTCAGGAATTCTGGGAGTTGAAGTCCACGAGTCATGAAAGAGCCAAGGTGGCCTACCCCTGGTTTAGGATTTGCCTCATGCCTGTTGCCCTCCTGCTGGTTCACACAACTCAGCTTTCCCACAACTGCCAGAAGCTGGATGTAGGCTTAGTGGGTTGTGTGAACTGGCAGATTTGACCCACAAATCTGCCAGTTCACACAACGATTGACTAAACCTACACTCAGGTTCGTGCAGTTGTGGGAAAGCTGACCCCGGGAGTCCCCAAGAGTCTTCTGTTTTGGATTTGCCTCATGCCCGTTGCCCTCCCTCTGGTTCACACAACTCACAAAATCTGCTGGTTTCACACAACCCGCCCCCTAACCCTACACTCAGGTTCTGGAGTCTGTAAGTGTCTTCTGTTTTGCATTCGCCCCAGGGCTGTTGCCCTTCCGCCGGCTAAGGCAACCTACAAATCCGCTGATTCACACAACACACTAACCCTACTACACCTAGGTTCTTGCAGCTGGCAAAGCTGTACAGATGATCTCTGGAGTCCCCAGCAGTCCCCCAAAGTGTCTTCTGTCTTAGATTTGCCTCAGGCTTGTTGTGGGTTCACACAACCCACCAATCTCCTGCTTCACGCAACCCACTAACCCTACACCCAAGTGCTCGCACAAAAGAGCTGCACAGATGACCTCTGGAGTGCCCAAGAGTCCCCTGTTTGGGATTCGCCCCCTGGCGGTTGCCCTCCTGCCCTCTTCTGAGGCGATTTGCCCATTTCCCCCATGTTTTTCTGAGCAAAAACCAACAGACCAGGCTCAAAATGGTGGTGCGGGACTCTGCTTTCCCTTCCAGGGGAGGGGGGGGAAAAACTGCAATTCCCAGCATTCCGAGCTGTGCCGCTCGGAATGCTGGGCGTTGAAGTCCGCATCATTCCAAGAGGCTTAAGCTAGCGGGCCTTCTAGAGTTGGCGCAGCCCTCGGCCTTCGTTTTCGCTAATTCTCACCTATTTTTTTTCCCCCGTCGCTGCCCACTCACAATTACATCTCCACCTCATCCCCTCACCCCGGGCACCCCAAAACCAGCTTCTTGGCCAGTTGCCAAGTCTGAGCGACACTGCTTTTGACACTCACATTCAGGTGCTGGGCAGACCATGCCCAGAGGGGGTGGGGGGGTGCTTGGGGGGGGGTCTCTCTCTCACTGGGGCAGTGGAGAAGAGGAGGACCTCTGCGTCCCAGGGGGGATTCCCTTGCTGCCGTAATATTCCACCACCTGTTTGGGGACTTCAGCCAAAACGGTCCTGGCGAGAGCGTTGGGGGGGGCCTGGGAGGAAAAGAAAGAAGAGGGGGGAGGGGGGAGGGAGGAAAGAATGAGAGAAGGAAGGGAGGGAGGGAGGGAGGGAGGGAGGGAGGGAGGAAGGAAGGAAGGAAGGAAGGAAGGAAGGAAGGAAGGAAGGAAGGAAGGAAGGAAGGAAGGAGACAAGGTGAAGGGAGGGAGGGACCAAGGAAGGGAGTAGAAAAAAGGAAGGAAAGATATAGGAGGGTGGGAGGAAGGAAGGAAGGAAGGGAGGGAGGGAGGGAGGGAGGGAGGGAGGAAGGAAGGAAGGAAGGAAGGAAGGAGACAAGGTGAAGGGAGGGAGGGACCGAGGAAGGGAGTAGAAAAAAGGAAGGAAAGATATAGGAGGGTGGGAGGAAGGAAGGAAGGAAGGGAGGGAGGGAGGAAGGAAGGAAGGAAGGAAGGAAGGAAGGAAGGAAGGAAGGAAGGAAGGAAGGAAGGAAGGAGATAAGGTGAAGGAAGGGAGTGAGGGACCGAGGAAGGGAGTAGAAAAAAGGAAGGAAAGATATAGGAGGGTGGGAGGAAGGAAGGAAGGAAGGGAGGGAGGAAGGAAGGAAGGAAGGAAGGAAGGAAGGAAGGAAGGAAGGAAGGAAGGAAGGAAACAAGGTGAAGGAAGGGAGTGAGGGACCGAGGAAGGAAGTAGAAAAAAGGAAGGAAAGATATAGGAGGGTGGGAGGAAGGAGGGAAAGAAGGAAGGAAGAAGGAGAGTGGTAGAAGGAAGGAAGGGAGGGAGGATGAGAGGAAGAAGACAGAGAAGGAAGGAATGGGGGAAAGTGGCAGAGAAAAGGAGGGAAGGAAGCAAGGAGGGAAGGTGAGGGAAGGCAGCGAGGGAACGAGGAAGGAAGTAGAAAAAAATAAAGGAAAGATAAAGGAGGGAGGGAGGAAGGAAGGAAGGAGGGTGGCAGAAGGAAGGAAGGAAGGAGGAGGGAAGGAAGAAGACGGAGAAGGAAGGAAGGGAGGAAGGTGACAGAGAAGGAAGGAGACGAGGTGAAAGAAGGGAAGGAGGGAGGGAGGAAAGAAGGAAGTAGGAAAAGGAAGGAAAGGTAAAGGAGGGAGGGAGGGAGGATGGAAGGAAGAAGACAAGGAAGAAAGGAAGGGAGGAAGGTGACAGAGAGAAGGAAGGAAGGAAGGAAGGGACAAACTGAGAAAGAAGGCCTGTCTAGGCAGACATTCAAGGCCCAAAGCGGCCCTTGAGCCCCTCCTGAGGGCCGGTGCCTTCCAGCTCCCTCACCCCCCCCCACCCACCCCCCGAAAGCAGAGCCTGGCACCCACACTCCCCCCTCACCTTCTTGAACTCCCTGACGGGCACAAACTGCACGATGTCCCGCACCGCCCTGCCTTCCTCCGTCTCCAGCATCCCTCGGTCCCCGTTCAGCTCCCGCATGTCGGAGAAGTCGGCGTTCCCGATGCCCACGATGATGATGGAGAGAGGCAGACGGGAGGCCCGCACCACGGCGTCGCAGGCCTCGGGCATGTCGCTCACCACCCCGTCGGTCAGGATGAGCAGCACCCGGTACTTCTGCAAAAGAGGGGGACGGGGCGGAGAGGGTATCAAGAGCCAGGAGGGGGACACGAGGTGAGACCCCCCCACCCCCGGCTCTTTGGCAGGAGGGGAGGGGGGGTCTCAGGTGTTTCCTTCGCCCCCCCTCCCGTACCGTGGGCATGCCACTTTTTTCCTCCTCGGCTGCAGGCCCGGCCACCTTGCCGATGATGGGGGCCACGTTGGTGGGGCCGTAGAGCTCGATCTGGGGCAGGCAGCGCTTGTAAGCCTCGATCACGCCCAGAATCTCTGCCAGGGAAGGAAAGAAAGCGAGACTGCAGACCGGGTGGTTTCTCTGGGCCACGTGTGTGTGTGCATGCGAGTGTGGCTATGTGCATAATTTGTTTTATTTTTGTCACGTTTATGCAGGTTATGTTTGGGGGGGTAACTCTCTGAGAGCTGTAGGAAACAAAAGCTCCTTTTAATGTAGGCTGATGAGCGTACGTTTAAAGTGACAATAAAATCTTTCTTTCTTTCTTTCTTTCTTTCTCTCTCTCCCTCCCGATTTCCTTTTTAAAATTCTCCTTTTCCTTTCCCACAAATTCCTTCCTTCCTTCTTTCCTCCCTCCCTCCCTTAATATTTCCTTTTAAAATTCTCCTTTTCCTTCCTTCCTCCCTCCCTTAATATTTCCTCTTTTTAAAATTCTCCTTTTCCTTCCTTCCTTCCTTCCTTCCTTCCTTCCTTCCTTCCTTCCTTCCTTCCTTCCTTCCTTCCTTCCTCCCTCCCTCCCTCCCTTAATATTTCCTTTTAAAATTCTCCTTTTCCTTCCTTCCTCCATCCCTCCCTCCCTCCCTCCCTATTTCCTCTTTTTAAAATTCTCCCCTCCCTCCCTCCCTCCCTCCCTCCCTCCCTCCCTCCCTCCCTCCCTCCCTTCCTTCCTTCCTTCCTTCCTTCCTTCCTTCCTTCCTTCCTTCCTTCCTTCCTTCCACCTAACTCCATCAAGTGACTCTATTATTGCCAGGGTTTTCAATCCCCCAAATCTTTCTTTAAAAAAAAAAGCACCAGGAATTCCACTGAAAAATCACAATTCTTCCTTACTTTCACATTCGGGGTTCTCCGGATCAAAGTTGATGGCGAAATCGTGAGACACCTGTCCGAAGGAACAAAAACAAAAACAAACAGGAACGAGGATTCGAACCCGGAGCACAAAAGCTGTGGGGAAACGATTCAGTTTAATCAGGTCTCAGGATTCTTACCTCGAAATCGGGAGGGATTCTCGCTCCGAAGCCAAAGGCCGGGAACCGTTTATCGCTGGAAGACAAACAAAAAACAAAAAAAACCCACACTGTTTCAGTTTTCCATCCGGACAGGTGGCAGGGGGATTCTGGGAGTTGTAGTTTCGAGGTGCCAGGCGCACACCTATCCCGTACCTGTCGTAGTCCTGGCAGATTTCGCCCACGGATGACAAAGTTTTCAGGTATTCGTTCGGCTCTCGGGGGCTGATGAAATGGAGCGAATGTTCACTTCTGGGGTCCCCGTTGGAGGCTGTGAAGTCAATGGCTACCTGGGCAAGGGAGAGAGGGAGCCAGCGGTGTAGCCTAGTGGTTAGAGCACCGGATTCGTACCAGGCGTCTTGAGAATTTTCCGATACTCATTTAAGGCGCAAAGCTCTCTGAGCAAAAGTTGCTGGGAATCTGAAAAGAGAAGCTGGAGGAATCTTAGCTCATTGTTAGGAGTGTTTGTGAGTGTTAAACGGGCGGCAGCCAGAAAAGCTAACACAATTCTGGTGTGGGAAGTCAGTCCCCCCCCACCAGAGAAGGAAGTATTAAAAGGGCAGAAAAATATATTTCCTCAAAGAGGCAGAAAAGCGTGCCCAGTTTTTCTTAATAGGCCCAAGTCTCCTCCAAGCAGAAACCAGATCTGTAGAAATGCAGATGTGATCATCCATTCAGGAAGATTGGAGCCCTCCAGCTAGAAGATTAAGAAGACAAAGACACCTAAAATCTACATAGGTAAAGGTAAAGGTTCCCCCGCACATGCGTGCTAGTCGTTTCCGACTCTAGGGGCCGGTGCTCATCTCCGTTTCAAAGCCGAAGAGCCGGCGCTTGTCCGAGGACGTCTCCGTGGTCACGTGGCCGGCATGACTAGACGCCAAAGGCGCACGGAACGCTGTTACCTTCCCACCGGAGTGGTCCCTATTTTTCTACTTGCATTTTTACGTCCTTTCGAACTGCTAGGTTGGCAGAAGCTGGGACACATAACAGGCGCTCACTCTGTTACGCGGCACTCGGGATTCGACCCGCCAAACTGCCGACCTTCTGATCGACAAGCTCAGCGTCCTAACCCACTGAGCCACCGCATCCCTTAAAATCTACATACCCCACCCAAACTCTTCAGGCAGGACAGGACAGAGGCCAAAGGGACCCAGGTCAAAATACATGACACAAGAAATAGCCTCCAACAGGAACAGGAAGCAGCTCCAAACAAAAGGCTCCAGAGGGTATAAAAACCCACTCCCTACATGTGCTCACTCTCTCTTTTTTCTTCCAGAGCCATCTTCTTGTCTGCCTCTCCTCTTTCGCTAAACTGCAACCATCTTTCTAAATTAGTCGCCGTGTTGTTTATACCCAGCTTGGACTGGACCATGATGAAGACTTTTCCTTCAACACTTTTTTTAAAAAAATCCCATTTATATCCCGCCCTTCTCCGAAGACTCAGGGCGGCTTACAATCTAAGAAGCAAAAATCAATGTGCTTAGCAGTAGCCTTCATTCTATGTATATGCCTGCTTAGTAGGGCTTTCGCCCACCCCCACCCCCAGCGGCATTTTTACAAAGTCAGCTTAATTGCCCCCAACAATCTGGGTCCTCATTTTACCTACCTCGGAAGGATGGAAGGCTGAGTCAACCTTGAGCCTGGTGGGACTCGAACTTGCACTAATTGCAAACAGCTGGTGTTACTTAAGGAGGCATTAGCCCACTGCTCCACCAAGGCTCTTGCTTGTGTAAACAGAGGCATAGGATCAAAATCACACGAAGCGTTAGCACCACTTTACAAAGCCTTTAGTAAGGCCACACCTGGAATCCTGCATCCAGTTTTGGTCCCCACGTCGCCAAAAAAAACAAAAAAAAAGATGTTGAGTCTTTGGTAAAAAGTGCATAGAGGAGCAAGTAAGATTATTTAAAGGCCTGGAGACTAAAACATAGGAAGGACGGTTGCACGATTTGGGTTTGGCCAGTCTAGACAAAAGAAGGACTTGGAGGGGGGGACGACATGATAGCAGTATTCCAAGTATTTGAAGGGCTGCCACAAAGAAAGGGGGGGGGTGTCAACTTATTTTCCAAAGCACCAGAAAGCAGGACAAGAAGCAACGGATGGAAACTAATCAAGGAGAGAAGCAACCTGGGATTAAGGAGAAACTTCCTGACAGTGAGGACAATTAACCAGTGGAACAGCCTGCCACCAGAAATCGTGGGTGCTCCATCACTGGAGATTTTGAAGAAGAGACTAGACAATCATTTGTCTGAGATGGTCTAGGGTCTCCTGTTTGAGCAGGGGGCTGGACTAGAAGACCTCCAAGGTCCCTTCCAGATCTATTCTGATTGATTGATTGATTGATAGGTTAGGGCCAAACAGATCCAGATCTAAGGGAACTAATAATAATAGTAACAACAACTTGCACCTAAACATCGGCAAGAGGAAAGAGATGGTGTTAGACTTCCGGAGAAAAAAGGAAGAACCTGCCCCACTTTACATCGGGGAGGACTGTGTAGAGAGAGTTTCCTCCTTTAAATTTCTGGGAGTCTACCTCTGCGAAGATCTGACCTGGAAAGTTAACACAACCCAGGTGGCTAGAAAGGCCCAAGAGAGGCTTCACTTTCTTAGGGTCTTGCGGAAGAACAGGGTAGAACAACGGCTAATGACCCTCTTTTACCGGTCTACTATAGAGAGCGTCCTCTCGTACGGTATTGTGGTTTGGTATGCTGTTCTGACAGCCGCGGACAGGAAAGTATTACAGAGGGTGGTGAGCACAGCACAAGACATTGTGGGCTGTTCCCTGACACCACTGGATGACCTCGCCAGGGCTCGTTGCCTTGGAAGAGTGAGGAAAATTCTCAGGGATGACTCACACCCTGGACGGTATCTCTTTACTCTCCTACCATCCGGTAGGAGATATAGGAGTATAGCCAGTCGTACCAACAGGCTGAAAAATAGCTTTTATCCGTGGGCTGTTAGGCTTTTAAATGGGACATAATCTTATGCAGGATTGACTTGGGAGGCCGGTGTGTGGTGTAGTTGGTTCACATAGTGTGGTGGGATGGAGGGTTTGTTGTCACTGTGTGTTGGGGGGAGAGAGCATGGGGGGGGAGGCTCAGCTAATCTCAATGTACACATGTTGTACTTTGACAATAAAAGGTTAATAATAATAATAATAATAATAATAATAATAATAATAATAATAATAATAATAATAATAATAAGAAGAAGAAGAAGAAGAAGAAGAAGTAGTTGGAAGGGACCTTGGAGGTCATCTAGTCCAACCCCCTGATAAGGCAGGAAACCCTATACCATTTCAGACAAATGGCTGTCCAGTCTCTTCTTAAAAACCTCCAGTGTTGGAGCATTCACCACTTCTGGTGGCAGGTTGTTCCACTGGTTAGTTGTTCTAACTGTCAGGAAGTTTCTCCTTAGTTCTAGGTCGTTTCTCTCCTTGATGAGTTTCCATCCGTTGCTTCTTCTCCTGCCTTCAGGCGCTTTGGAGAAGAGCTTGACTCCTTCTTCTTTGGGGCAGCCCCTGAGATAGTGGAAGACTGCTATCATGTCACCCCTCGTCCTTCTCTTCATTAAACTACACATACCCAATTCTACTTGAGGTTTACTCCAGATCTGGACAAATGTACCAAAGAAAGCCTAATACTAAAGCAAGGGTCTTCCAACTTGGCCCTTTGATGATGACAGTCCTCATTCAGCAACTGTCCAAAGGGACAACGGCAGTGAAAAAAGTGACTTTCGACCATTTTTCACACTTAACGACCGTCGCAGCATTTCCCCCCCCCCACATGGTCAGGTGATCAAAATTTGGACGCTTGTCAACTGACTCGTATTTATGTCGGTTGCAGCATCCCAGGTGTGTGTGTGTGTGTGTCACGTGATTCCTCCCTTTGCGACCTTTCCTGACAAGCCAAGTCAATGGGGGAAGCCGGTTTCATTTAACGACCGTGTGACTCGCTTAATAATCGCTTAGCAGTGATGCACTTAACAACCGTAGCAGGAAAGGTCATAAAAGGGGATCAAAATGCCTGCATTAAATCATAATGGGGACAGTTGAACAATACATGCAAGTGATCAATCGATCTATCAAATAAATAGACAGTCAACAGCCTGCTTAAAGATCCTACCTCTCTCTCTCTTAATTCTTAATTCTAAAACTTACCGTGAAGGAGATTTGCAAACCACCCATGATGTAATCCAGGAAGGTGTGGACTTTCTCCATCTGCGGAGAGACAATGATGGTTAGGCTGAGGGCTGCGACGGTTAGCCATCATCAGAATCTTGGCTTTCTGCTTCTTCTTCTTCTTCGGAGGCCCGATATATTCATACCGACACCCCACAAGGCTACAAGGCTCACCTTGCACTGAGTGAGAACAATATATCCAGAATTTTTGTAGTGTTTCTTCTTTTCTTGATACTTGGGGTTAATACATTCCCATTTCACCTGCCAAGAAAAAAAAAAGGAAATGAGGTTATAATGCATATTTTTTGCCTTTTGCTGTTCTGGATAGAAGATCCAGATAAGGAAAAGCAGGGATTTTTTTTATTTTTTCCAACTAACCCCAACATTAAAACACTTCTTAAAATTTAGGTTTTTCCCCCCTAAAATATGTAAATTCTTAAAGGTCAATTTCCCCCCACCCCCCGCAATATAAATTACTGATGGTATGCAGATAGTCCTCGGCTTATGACCATTATTAAACAAACTCAGCATGGGAAAAATGCTTTATGACTTGTCCTCGCACTTACGACCACCCGGGTCCCATGATTGTGATTTGGGCACTTAGCAACTGACTCGCGTTTATTTTTATTTATTTATTTTATAAAGTTTCATTGATTTTTTTAAAAAACAGAATTCAATAGCAACCGTTCAACAAAAACGTGTTGCCTGAGTATCTTATTCACTAATACAAATAAAATTCCTAATCCCTAAATCTTTTCTCTAACCATTGATAAAATAGGTCCCAACTTTGAAAATATTCTGTTTCTCCTTTTTCTTTCAACCTTAAAGTAACTCTGTCTGTTTCCGCACAGTCTAGTATTTTTTTTAAAAAAATATTTCTTCTTCTGGTGGTGTTTCTTCGTTCTTCCAATATTGTGCAAATATAATTCTTGCCGCTGTTATCATGTGTAAAATCAAGTATGTACTTTGCTTATCAAATTTTTCTGGCATTATACCTAGTAAAAAAAAAATTAGGTTTGTAGTCTATGTGTTTCTCTTAGATTTTTTCCTAACCATGTGTGAATTTTTGTCCAATATTTCCTTGCTTTAACACATGTGCACCACGTATGATAATAAGTACCTGGCTTATGCTTAGATTTCCAACATTACTCTGACATATTTTTAAAACATTTTTGCTAAGCTTGTTGGTGGCAAGGGCCATCTATAGAACATTTTGTATAAGTTTTATATAAGTTTTATATGACTGACTCATGTTTACGACCAGTCGCAGAGTCCTGCAGTCACATGCTTGCAAATTGTGACCTTTTTTTTTTTTTGCTGTTTTCTGGCCAAAGCCAGCAAAAAAAATGTCCATTAGGGGAAGCTGTTCGTGTTTAACGAACATGTGATTCGTTTAACGGCCACATGTTTTACTTAATGACCCCCGTGATTCGCTTTATGGTAAAAATGGTAAATAATAATAATAATAATAATAATAATAATAATAATAATAATAATAATAATAATAATAATAATAATAATAATAATAATAATAATAATAATAAGTTGTTGGAAGGGACCTTGGAGGTCATCTAGTCCAACCCCCTGCTCAGGCAGGAAACCCTATACCATTTCAGGCAAACGGCTGTAGTAAAATCGAGTCCTGTCACATCCAGATTTACAATTTCACCAAATTATGGGAGAGATTCCAGTCCGAAGCATAACTCAAGGACTACCTGGATCTATTTTACCCTAATCCCATGGGTGGTGAAAACTCAGCCACCGAATTCATGGTCCTTCCATCATTTTAATTCTTTCAGATTTCTCTTCCCCCCCCCTGTCTTCTTCTAAGCTTGGCCAAGTGTTAAAACTCTGAAGTTTGAAGTCAAACCTAGCACAGCGCTGAACTTTAGCACAGCGTTGCTAAAGTATCTCCTTTCACAAGGGCCAAACTCCCAGAGTGAGTTTTCCATCTTAAAAAAAATAATAATAAAAAAAGCAGGCTTTTTAATTTTTTTTTTAATTAACGAAGTGGATAAGCAGATAAAAGCTGGATCTTTTTTTTAAAAAAAATTAAATGAAGGAAAAGGCTGCAGCGCTAAAAGAGAGCGTTAAAACGTACAGCAGAGTTTGGTTTGCTAAAATCCACTTCTAGTCATTTCACTTAAGGTCTGTTAAGGATAAGGTGAAGGGGAGCTTCAGTTCAGGCCCAGAATTCCACCCCCACCCCTCATATTGGCCGTTGTTGGGAACGCTGGGAAGTGAAATCCACACAGTGACACAAGTGGACCTGGCCATCTCCCTCTCCTTCCTTCCTTCCTTCCTTCCTTCCTTCCTTCCTTCCTTCCTTCCTTCCTTCCTTCCTTCCTTCCTTCCTTCCTTTCTCTTTCTCTTTCTTTGTCACTATTTCTCTATCTTCCTTCCTTCCTTTCTCTTTCTCTTTCTTTGTCACTATTTCTCTACCTACCTTCCTTCCTTCCTTCCTTCCTTCCTTCCTTCCTTCCTTTCTCTTTCTCTTTCTTTGTCACTATTTCTCTATCTTCCTTCCTTCCTTCCTTTCTCTTTCTCTTTCTTTGTCACTATTTCTCTATCTTCCTTCCTTCCTTCCTTTCTCTTTCTCTTTCTTTGTCACTATTTCTCTATCTTCCTTCCTTCCTTCCTTCCTTCCTTCCTTCCTTCCTTCCTTCCTTCCTTCCTTCCTTTCTCTTTCTCTTTCTTTGTCACTATTTCTCTATCTTCCTTCCTTCCTTCCTTTCTCTTTCTCTTTCTTTGTCACTATTTCTCTACCTACCTTCCTTCCTTCCTTCCTTCCTTCCTTCCTTTCTCTTTCTCTTTCTTTGTCACTATTTCTCTATTCCTTCCTTCCTTCCTCATTTCCTTCCTTCCTCCTTCCCTCCCTTTTACCTTTGATCCATTGCCCCTTCCCTGCCTCCCTTCCTTCCCTCCTTCCTTCTCTTTCTTTTTCTTCCTTCCTTCCTTCCTCCCTTTCTCTCTTCCTCCACCCTCCCTCCCTCCCGTCTTTTCCTCCGTTCCTTTCTTCCTCTCTCCTTTTTCTTTCTTTCCTCCCTCCCTCCCTCTTACCTTTGATCCATTGCCCCTTCCCCTCTCTCTTCCTCCCTTCCTCTCTTCTTTCCTCCCTTCCCTCCATCCATCCTTCCTTCTCTCTCTCTCTCTTTCTTTTTTTCTCCCTCCCTCCGTCTCCTTCTCCATTACCTCTTCTCCGGAAGACGCCTTCAGCATCTCTTGAAAACTTGTGTTGAATTCCCCAATGTAATCATGTTTCCCACTGGAGTCGTGATCGTAAACCACACACTGGAAAAGAAAATGGCCAAGTGACAGAGCCAGAAATACGGAGGAGAATTGCTCTGCCTGGTTCCTTCCGAAAAAATCCAATTAAAAGGCAGGCAGACCCTGATTTGCCTGGGATTTTTTTCCCCCTCCAGGAGCAGAGAAATAAAACAGTTGGAAAATTGGTTCTGCTACTCAATCGCTTCGTAGGTTTCCTAATTGTTCACTGTAATTTGAGATTATTTCCAGATCTAAAGCAGTGTTTATCCAACTTGCCAAGTTTAAGCTGTATGGACTTCAATTCCCAGAATTCCCCAGCCAGCACAGCTGGGGAATTCTGGGAATTGAAGTCCACCCGGCTTAAACTTGTCCAGTTTAAGAAACATGGATTTAAATCCTTTTATATTGATGTCTAGAACTAAACAGACTTTTTTTCCCCCCACCACGGTCTTTTTTTTAAAATCCCATTTATATCCCGCCCTTCTCCGAAGACTCAGGGCGGCTTACAATCTAAGAAGCACAAATCAATGTGCTTAGCAATAGCCTTCATTCTATGTATATGCCTGCTTATTAGGGCTTTCACACACACCCCCAAGCGGCATTATTACAAAGTCAGCTTAATTGCCCCCAACAATCTGGGTCCTCATTTTACCTACCTCGGAAGGATGGAAGGCTGAGTCAACCTTGAGCCTGGTGGGACTCGAACCTGCACTAATTGCAGGCATCTGGTGTTACTTAAGGAGGCATTAGCCCACTGCTCCACCAAGGCTTTGATGTAGCCAAGACTTTCGAAATCAATATTCCGCACTCAATTCATCCCCCCCTCTCTTAATTTTCTTTCTTTCTTTCTTTTAATACGGCTCGGAAGAAGCCTACCCGTATAGGCCTGTCGGGATCACAACTGCACAGCGATTGCAAAGAAATTCGGAACGGTTGCCAGCGAGGGCTCAAGTTGTTCTTCACCACCTAGGGCACAAAACGATGGGAGAGAGATTTTCAAAAAAAGGTTAACCCCAAGAAATTGTCATTTTTTTTATCCCTAAACCATGTGTGTGTGTGTGTGTGTATGTCTGTCTGTCTGTCTATCTATGTCTGTCTGTCTGTCTGTCTGTCTGTCTATCTATCTATCTATCTATCTATCTATCTATCTATCATCTATCTATCGTCTATCTATGTCTGTCTATCTATCTATCTATCTATCTATCTATCTATCTATCTATCATCTATCTATCTATCATCTATCTATCGTCTATCTATGTCTGTCTATCTATCTATCTATCTATCTATCTATCTATCTATCTATCTATCTATCTATCTATCTATCTATCTATCTATTATCTATCTATCGTCTATCTATGTCTGTCTATCTATCTATCTATCTATCTATCTATCTATCTATCTATCTATCTATCTATCTGTCTGTCTGTCTCTGTCTGTATCTATCTATCCCTATCTATCTATCTATCTATCTATCTATCTATCTATCTATCTATCTATCTATCTATCTATCTATCTATCTATCTATCTATCTATCTGTCTCTGTCTGTATCTATCTATCTGTCTCTGTCTGTATCTATCTATCTATCTATCTATCTATCTATCTATCTATCTATCTATCTATCTATCTATCTATCTATCTATCTATCTATCTATCTATCTATCTCTGTCTCTATCTATGTCTCTATGTCTCTATGTCTCTATGTCTCTATCTATCTATCTATCTATCTATCTATCTATCTATCTATCTATCTGTCTCTGTCTGTCTGTCTGTCTGTCTCTATATCTATCTATCTATCTATCTATCTATCTATCTATCTATCTATCTATCTATCTATCTATCTATCTATCTATCTATCTATCTATCTCTATCTTCTATCTATCTATGTCTCTCTATGTCTATCTGTCTGTCTGTCATTCTCTCTCTCTCTAAGTTTATTTTATTTATTTATTTAGTTTCTTAATTACATTTCTTTGCTGGCCATCTCGTTTCGAAACGATGCTGGGCGTCTTGCAACACTAAAAGCCTTGAAATAATAAAAGACGAGTAATTCTAAAACCTTAACAGGATTGGACGTATCCATTCGGATAGCCGGTTAACCGATCAGCCGGCTCAGAGGCTTGCAAAGCGTCTCCTTGCTGCCTTTCAGCTTCCTTCCAGCCCGTTTAAATTTGTTATGTCTCCATTTCCCCCCCACACTGTTTTTTTTTTATATATAAAAAATCCCTCCCATCAAACTCTACAGAGGGGCCCCATAATATCCTCACCTCTGTCCTCCAGGCCAGATTCTCCGACTCGCCACTGCCCATCTTATATATTTCCAGGAAAGGATCGGATTTGCTGAAGAAATCCTGCGGAACAGGTTGTTTTTTTTTAGAGAGTAATTTTTTCACGAAACGCTCCATGGCGCTACAGCGAAGGAGCCATAAGGTTGACACTCCCGGGAGCCGATCACAACAATCCAGATTGGGTATCACACCAGCTGCTCTCCCACGGAGGTCCTTTAAGGTCCTCCAACACACCCTTGCCCTTTTTTCCAGGTAGTCCTCGACTTACGACATTTGAGCCCAAGATTTCTGTCGCAAAGCTTGCTAAGTCAGCTTTGCCCCGTTTCGGGACCTTGCTTGCCACCGTTGTGAAACGCAGCCCTTGTTCCCCTAATCACACGGTTGTGAAGAGAACCTGGCTCCCCCATGGACTTTGCTTGAGCCCAGGGCCGTCATAAAGACGTGCCCGTCGCCAAGGGTCTGACGGGGGTCTTAAGTCTGAGAAACGGTCCTCGCTCACTTTTTTTCCGCCGCCGTTGCAGCTTCAAATAGTCACTAAATGAATCGTTTTAAGTCGAGTTCTACCTGTACTTCTACTCGGGGGTCAGGGAAAGCCAAGCACACGCCAGCGTCACGTCGTGCTCATTTCAGGAGGGCTGGGACACCGTGTTGCACCCGGCGGTGCGGAAAAATAAAATGCATTTTTTAAAAAATCCTGCAGAGAGCAGGTTTTCTCCAAATGAGCCCAGCCTCGCTGGGCAATCCTCAGGGGGAAAAAAGGCCTGTCAGATTAAATGGGGCATCTACAAACTGATGCAGCTCCGTCGCATCAGCGGCTCACAACCTTGCGAAAAGAAGGGGAAAAAAAGATGGCTGGACGAACCACAGCGGCGTGGAAATGAAGGTGGAGAAGATGGACAGGTGAGAAAAAGCCATTTGCTATCTGATAATCCTGTTTAAGGGGATCGAAACCATGCAGTGTTTTTCGACCTGGAGCCTTTTAAGAGGGGTGGACTTCAACTCCCAGAATTCCCCAGCCAGCGATGCTGGCTGGGGAATTCTGGGAGTTGAAGTCCACCCCTCTTAAAGGGCTCCAGGTTGAAAAACACTGATCTGAAAAAGTTTCTGAACGTGGGCAGTATTTAGCATGATGGGTTAACCATTTTAAAACGGGTGGGCTTCAACTCCCAGAATTCCCCAGCCGGCATCTGTTAACTCCCCACTTTAGAATGAGAATAGAATAACGGAGTTGGAAGGGACCTTGGAGGTCTTCTAGTCCAACCCCTTGCTCAGGCAGGAGACCCTAGACCAGGGGTAGGCAACCTCGGCTCTTTTATGACTCATGGACTTCAACTCCCAGAATTCCTGAGCTGACAGAATTCCTCTCAGAATTCCTGAGCTGACTCAGGAATTCTGGGAGTTGAAGTCCATGAGTCATAAAAGAGCCGAGGTTGCCTACCCCTGCCCTAGACCATTTCAGACAAATGGTTGCCCAAGATCTTCTTAAAAAGGAGGAGGGGATAACAGAATTGGAAGGGACCTTGGAGGTCATCTAGTCCAACCCCCTGCTCAGGCAGGAAACCCTATACCATTTCAGACAAATGGTTGTCCAGTCTCATCCTAAAAACTTCCAGTGTTGGAGCATTCACAGCTTCTGGTGGTCGGTCGTTCTGGTTAATTGGTTCTAACTGTCGTTAACTGGTTAATTGGTTCTAACTGTTGTTAACTGGTTAATTGTTCTAACTGTCAGGAAATTCCTTCTCAGTTCCAGGTTGCTTCTCTCCTTGGTTAGTTTCCATCCGTTGCTTCTTGTGCTGCCCTCAGGTGATTTGGAGAATAGCTTTGACACGCACCCCTCTTTTTTGCGGCAGCCCCCTCAAATATTGGAAGACCGCTATCATTTCCCCCCTGGTCTTTCTCTTCATTAAAGATTATTCTTCCTTGTTTAAAAAGCAATTAATCATGAGGTAAATGTCTGGTTTAAAATGCCGCCAGTTTCTAGGCTACATAGCTCGCTTCCCAGGCAAAGAGTCCTGTGACACCCCAACCTTGGATATTATTCCTCTAGGATCCACTTCTCAATTTTTCCTTACCTTGTCATCCAGTTCTTGACCGCAAAATTCCAGTTGGACAAACTCGTTGGTGCGGGAGACCTCTTCGGCTTCAATCTGCCCACAAAAATGGCCCAGAAATTCATCTCAAGACAGCAAAATACCTCCAAGATAATCTGCCTACCCTTTTCTTGAAATACATGCAGCTAGTCCTCAAGTTACGACTGTAACTGGGGGCTGGAATTTCTGTCACTAAGCAAGGCTCAGTGTGAAGTAAGGCGGGCTCTGCATTTGTGAGCCATTTTGCCACTGGTTGTGAAGCGAATCATTGCAGTTGTTAAGTGAATCGCATGGTCGCTAAGCGAATCCAGCTTTCCCTCATTGGCTTGGCTTGTTGGAAGCCGGCTGGGAAGGTCACAAATGGGGAATCACGTGAGCCTGGGACAGTGCAGCCGTCGTAAGTACATGCCAGTTGCCAAGCATCCGAGTTTTGATCATGTGATCACGGGGATGCTGCAATGGTCATAAGTATGAGGACCGATTGTAAGCTTCTTTTTTTCAGATCTGTGGTAACTTTTAATGGCCGAAACGAATTGTTGTAATTGGAGACTATTTGTATTCTCTTTACTACTAAACTCTTCTTGTTGATATTTATTTCACTAAAACAACTTAATATATTCTAAAGACATTACTCATTCTAACTAAGCATCCCCCATCAATTCAATTCTCCCACCCTATATTTGAAATCTCTGGGGCTTAAATTCCTGCAAACCAAGAGCTGACGGTCATTAGATGAGACGAGCTCAAATCCCTATTTTTCCTGTGAAGCACACAGCCCATGCCACCTTATAAGGTTGTGGTGCAGATGAGATAGAACAAGAAAGGCAGGTTGAAAATATTTGCAAAATTACAGTAAGAATCTGCTCTCCTGTTTTCAAAAGCCAGAAGAGACAACTCTTGTAAGTAAGCCAAACTGCACACTGAGGGAAAAAAAAGCTAAATGTTGATTACCAGAGGACGACACTGGTGGGATCAAGGTCAGCTTCTCCTAGCTGTTATGGGACCTAATGGTCCCAACGCATCTTAGCTTCCAATTAAAATAAATTTTCGCCCGTGGTTCTAGACCACATGAAACCCAAATTGTGTTTCTGATCAGATCATGCTGTTTCCATCACTCCTACAATTCCTCGCATTAGGCCATGTTCCCTGCCTTCCCACCCCCCCACCCCGAATTATGCTTGGTTTCTCCCTTTGTCCTTCTCTAAAATTAAGATTATTTCTCATTTCTCTTTCTCCTGCCCCTTCCCCTGGATTTATGTACCGTGATGATTGAATTCTCCAAAATCTCTCCATTTAGCAATGCCAGCTGCTTGGTAACCTTGGTCTGGGAAACAATCTGGAGATGAAAAAATAGAATTAATGTTTGGATGGATGAATTAATGGATGGATGGATGGATGGATGGATGACTAGCAAGATAGGAAAATGGTGATAGATAGATAGATAGATAGATAGATAGATAGATAGATAGATAGATAGATAGATAGATGATAGATAGAAAGAAGATGGATAGATAGAGATAGAGATAGATAGACAGATAGACAGAGACAGACACATAGATAAAAGGCAGATAGATGATAGATAGATAGATAGATAGATAGATAGATAGATAGATAGATAGATAGATAGACAGACAGATAGATGGATAGAAAGAAAGAAGATGGATAGATATAGAGATAGATAGATAGATAAAGACACATAGATAAAAGGCAGATAGATGATTGATAGATAGATAGACAGACAGATAGAAGATGGATAGATAGAGATAGATAGATAGACAGACAGACAGAGACAGACATGGATAGATAAAAGGCAGATAGATGATAGATAGATAAATAGATAGAAGATGGATCGATAACTGATAGACACATAGATAAAAGGCAGATAGGTAGATAGGTAGATAAATGATATAGATAGATAGATAGATAGATAGATAGATAGATAGATAGATAGATAGATAGACAGACAGACAGATAGATAGATAAAGATAGAAAGACAGAAGGAATGATAGATGATAGATTGAGTGATACACAGATGATAGACAATTGATAAATGGACGTACATAGGGAGATGATAGATGATAGATGAATAGGCGACAGACAGACAGACAGACAGACAGACTGAGAAAGAGATTAAGGACAGAGAGAGAGAGGGAGGGAGGGAGGGCTGGTGGTGGGTGAGATGGATGGACGGACAGATGGACAGGCAGAGGCCCCTCCTACCTGCCCGAGGGAGCATTCGGTGAGGCCAATCAACCTCCCAGCCTCACAGCAAAGTTCGGGATCACCTGGTTCCTCAGCGTCAAACACCTGGAATCTCAGATTCTGCATCTCCTCAAAGAAGTAATCCAGGGCGAAGACGTGGGCAAAAACGGGGTTCCGGGACCCGTGCAGGACTTCCGACTGCCCCACCTGGGGAAGGAAAGGAGAGGGTGTGTGTGTGTGTGTGTGTGTGTGTGTGCGCGCGCGAGGAAGCCCAGAAAGAGTATCCTACTTGGGAGAAAAGTCGGAAGATGTTTCCGGCAAGTATTGGAGGTTTGATTTGGCTGCACTTTTGTAAAGAGGAATATCGCATTTCTGGGGTTCTTTATTTTTATTTTTTGTTGTCTGATGCTTATATTCTTGCAAAACAGTGCTCTTTCTCAACCTTAGCCACTTTAAGGCAAGTGGACTTCAGCTCCCAGAATTCCCCAGCCAGCATGAAGGAGGGAAGGAGGGGGGGGATGGAGGAAGAAGGGAGAGAGGGAGTGAGAAAGAGAGGAAGAGAGAAAGGAAGGAAGGAAGGAAAGGAGGTAAGGAAGGAAGGAAGGAATGGAGGGGGAGAGGAAGGAAGGAAGAAGAGAGGAAGAAAGAAAATGAGGGAGGGAAGGAAGGAAGGAAGGAAAGGAGGGAGAGAGGAAGGAAGGAAGGGAGGAAGGAAGGAAAGGAGGGAGGTAAGGAAGGAAGGAAAGGAGGGAGAGAGGAAGGGAGGAAGGGAGGAAGGAAGGAAAGGAGGGAGGTAAGGAAGGAAGGAAGGAAAGGAGGGAGAGAGGAAGGGAGGAAGGGAGGAAGGAAGGAAAGGAGGGAGGTAAGGAAGGAAGGAAGGAAAGGAGGGATAGAGGAAGGAAGGAAGGGAGGGAGGAAGGAAAGGAGGGAAGTAAGGAAGGAAGAATGGAAAGGAGGGAGAGAGGAAGGAAGGAAGGAAGAGAGGAAGTGCTTTATCTAAGAAGCAGGCGAGACAGCAAGTTAACAATTTAACTTTTTATTCTGAACCAGGCGAAGAACAAGGGAACATGACAACTATTTATACTGACAGCTGCCGGCGGATCGACCAATCCCGGGTGAGTCTTCTCCCGCGCCGTGGTCTCCGCCAATCGGGTTCGTTTGGTTTTGACAGCTCGGAGCTGTCATCTGTAGCGCGTGTTGAGCTGTCACTTTTGGCGCTTGCGCGGTTTCGCCCGGCAGCTTTTGACAGCTGTCAAAAGCTGCCGCGGTTTTACCTCAGTTCTGTAACTTCTGTTTAACTAATGTAAATAACAATTAGTAATACACAACACCCCTTCCCCCTCCCTCTGATTGAGTTGATTTTACCCCAACTGTTTCTTCTTTGGTTTTCCCCATTCATAGTCTTTCAGGTATGTGGGAGGTTTCTTTAATCTCTCGGAGCGCCGGGGGGTAGCCTCGGTAGTATGTTCTGGTTCTCTTGGCGCCTCTTGGGTCGGTTCCGGGGGTGGGGGGTTTGGCTCTGCAGGATCTGCGTAAATTGGAGTGGGGTGTTGAACTGGTATGCTCCGATCAGGGGAGTCCTGTCGTGCCAGTCTTTTCGCCGGTGCTTCTGTCGGTATTTCGTCGTCACCCCTTCCCCCTATAGTTTGAGGACTGCGTTGGCGTAGTTGGTCTATGTGTCTGCGGATGTGTATATTTTGTCCGATGTCAATGATGTAAGACAAAGGGCCTGTTTGTTCGATGACCACCCCTTGTGTCCATTTGTTTCCTCCCCCGTAGTTTCTCGCCCAGACAGCTTGCCCAGTGGTGAGAGTTCTATGATGGAGGGGTAGGTCTGGGTCTGGAGGGGATCTGTCTGGGTGGAGACGGTCCAGTCTGGTGGTCAATCTTTTGCCCCAGCGAAGCTCTGCTGGGGACTTTCCGGTAGTTGTGCAAGGCGTGGTGTGTTGGGAGAGAAGAAATTGTGCCAGTCGTTGGTGCCAGTTGCCGGAGATGATCTTGCGCAGGGCCTCCTTGGTTGATTTTACCATCACCTCTGCCAAGCCGTTCGATGATGGGTGAAAGGGAGCCGAGGTGGTGTGCCTAATAGAGTTCGCCGTTGTGAAACTCTGGAATTCGTAGGAGGTAAATTGGGGCCCGTTATCGGAAACTATAACATCAGGGAGGCCGTGTGTGGCGAATAATCCCCTTAAAACTTGTATAGTGGCCGAGGAGGTTGTATTGGCTACCGGCGCCACTTCCAGCCATTTTGAAAAGCTGTCAACGACAATTAGGAATGATTGTCCCTGGAACGGACCTGCATAATCTATATGAATGCGGGACCAAGGTGACTTTGTCGTTTCCCATCTATGTACGGGCGCCTGTGGCTGAGCTGCTCTAACTAGCTGGCAGGAATAGCAGCCAGCTACGTGTGCCTCAATGTGTTTGTCTATACCCGGCCACCACACATAGCTCCTGGCCAGAGCCTTCATTTTGACGGTGCCCGGGTGCCCTTCGTGGAGGCTATCTAGCACCTTAAGCCTGTGTTTGTCAGGGATGATTACTCTGCAGCCCCATAAGAGACATCCCTGATGGGTGGATAATTCCTTTTGTTTTAAGAAGTAAGGTTGGAATTGTGGTTCCTGGGGTGCATATTGCCAGCCCGTTGTGACATAGCCTAGGACTCTGCCTAGGATTTTGTCTCCCGCGGTAGCTGCGGAGATATCTTTGACAGTTAAGGGGCATTCTGGCAGTTCTGAGATAGCCAGTATCCTTCCAGCTGGTGCTGGGTCTGGGTCAACAATTGGCTGCGGCAGTCTGCTCAGGCCGTCTGCATGGCCCATGGTTTTCCCTGGCCTGTATTCTAGTTTGTATGAATAGGCTGATAGAAATGTAGACCATCTCAGGATGCGGGGAGATAATATTTGTGGTGTTAGCCTGTTTACTGTAAAGAGTCCTAATAGGGGCTTATGGTCAGTATAAATAGTAAATGGTCGACCATACAGGTAATCATGAAATTTTTTTACGCTGGCCACTATAGCTAGAGCCTCTTTATCGATTTGAGCGTAATTCCGCTCAGGTTTTGACAGCGTTCTCGAATAGAACGCTACAGGGGTCTGTATTCCTTCTGTAGTTAAATGGCTTAGGACCGCTCCGATGCCGTACGGGGAGGCATCACAGGCGAGACATAAGGGCAGCTGTTCGTTAAAAAGGGCTACGGTTGTGCTGCTGGAGAGTAAGTTTTTTAGGAAGTTAAAACTTTTATCATGCTCAGGGGTCCACGTCCAGGGTTTGCCCTTGTCTAGTAATCTATGTAAGGGTTCTGCAATGGAGGCTTTATGCGGTAGGAAGGTGTGGTAAAAGTTGACTAACCCTAAGAAAGCCTGAAGTTCTTGTTTGTTTTTGGGGGTCGGTGCTGTTTTGATAGCTTTAATTTTTGTGTCCGTGGGGTGAATTCCCTTAGCGTCTATTTTAAACCCTAAGAACTCTGTTGAGGGCACCCCGATGGAGCATTTGTCTTTTTTTAATTTGAGACCAGCCTTCCTGAACCTTAGGAGTACCTTAGTTAGTTTGTCAGCCAGGTCATTTTCTGATTCCCCTGCAATTAGGACGTCATCAAAATATGGGCAGACCCCGGGGATTCCCTTAAGTGTTTTCTCCATGATTTCCTGGAAGATTCCCGGGGCTGCAGAGATGCCAAATTGAAGGCGGTTAATTTTGAATGCTCCCTTGTGGGTGACTATTGTTTGAGCCAAAGCAGTGTCAGGGGTGACAGGCAACTGTAAATACGCCTGCGCCAAGTCTAATTTGGCAAATATGGCGCCTGACTTAATGGCCGCCAGGATGTCTTTGACAGCCGGGACCGGGTAGGCATGTGCGTTTAAAGCGAGGTTGAGGGTCGCTTTATAATCGGCGCATAATCTTATTTGGCCGTTTGGTTTAACTGGGGTCACTATGGGTGTCTCCCACTCGGCCCCTTCTACCGGTTCGAGGACCCCTAAGTTTGTTAATCTGTCGAGCTCCGCTTCTATTTTTTCCCTTAAAGCGAAGGGAACCCTTCTGGCCTTGATTCTGACAGGCATCACATTTGGGTTCAGTTTAAGTGATACGGGCGGTCCCGTGTATTTCCCTAGTGAGCTGTCAAAAACGTCCGCGAATTGACGGCAGACGGATTCCAATTTTGACAGCTGAATGGCGTTGACACCTGTCAACGCTATTCCTAGTGCCTCAAACCAGTCTAATCCTAGCAGGCTTATTCTGTTTTCTTGGGTCACCAAAATAGGAAGGGATCCTTTAAATTTTTTGAACTCTACGGAGACGGAAGCTTTTCCCCGGAGTTTAATGGGCGTTTTCTGGAAGTCGGCTAGGCGGAGTTTAGTGGGTCTAAGGGCGGGTCCTTCCTTACTACGGTTACAAATGTCCCTGTACGTTTGCCAAGAGATTAGTGAGACGGAGGACCCAGAGTCCACCTCCATCTCACAGGGAATTCCCTGAATCCGGACGTCCACCTTAATTTTGGGCTTAAGGATGTTGTGGACTGTATGTTTCTCTGCCCTTCCCCTTACGTTAGACACTGGGGTTCTGGGGCTGTGCCTAGCTCTTAGTGTATGTGGGGCCATACCTTCGGCTGTCACCTCCAGGTCGTGCAGGTTTTCCCGGCTCCGGCTGCGGCATACGGCTTTGAGGTGACCTGTCTTCCCGCACCCGTGGCACTTGGCGCTGCGGAACCGGCACGTTGCCCTGGGGTGGCTTCCGCCGCAGCTGGCACATTTCGCCCTGTTATTCGGAAAATTGGGCCCCCTCTGATTGCTGGCAGGGCCCCCCCTGTAGTTGCGTTGCATCCTCAGTTTCTCGAACCGCCGTTGCACCGCGTCTATATCTGTGGGGCCGTCGTCGTCCTCAGAACCGCTGAACCTGCCGTCTTCCTGGTGCACGGACCCCCGTGGTCCGCTGTCCGGTACCCGTCGGTCGTCTCCGTGGCAGTCTTCGTATGCGATGACTTCTCTAGCCACATCGGTCATTGTCATTTCAGGCTTGGCGATCAGCTTCTTCCTCAGCCGTTCGTCCTTAAGCCCTATGACAATCTGGTCCCGGATTCGGTCTTCCAAATCCGGGAACCGGCACCGACGTGCGGCATGCCTGACCCTGGTTATGAAGTCATTTGCTGACTCGTCAGGAAGCTGGAGTTTCCGAGCGAAGTTCACTCTCCAGTAGAGTTCTGACTTGAGGGGCATGAAGTATTTACTCAGCCCCTCAGTAAGGTCTGCATAAGAGATGGTGGCGACCGGCTCCGGGGTGAAGATCCCCACAGCGGCATCATAAACGGCGGGGCCGCTGAGCCAGAGGAGGGCGGCCGCCTTGGCCCGGTCATCCGTTATCTTCTTGACTACCAGGTACCCTTCTACCTGGCCCAGATGCGATTCCCAGCCTTCTGGGTGGCGGGTATCGAATTCTCGAATGTGGCCGTGATTCGTCATGCTGTCTGTATTTGAGGTGCCGCTGCTTGCGTTGAATGGAAGTTTGACTTCCAGTGACTTCAGCAAGTGACCAGCTCGGCTAAGGGAAAAAAATCTCTTCTCCCCTTAGGTAGTGACTTCAGCTAAGCAAGCAGCATCCCACCTTCGTCGCCAGTGCTTTATCTAAGAAGCAGGCGAGACAGCAAGTTAACAATTTAACTTTTTATTCTGAACCAGGCGAAGAACAAGGGAACATGACAACTATTTATACTGACAGCTGCCGGCGGATCGACCAATCCCGGGTGAGTCTTCTCCCGCGCCGTGGTCTCCGCCAATCGGGTTCGTTTGGTTTTGACAGCTCGGAGCTGTCATCTGTAGCGCGTGTTGAGCTGTCACTTTTGGCGCTTGCGCGGTTTCGCCCGGCAGCTTTTGACAGCTGTCAAAAGCTGCCGCGGTTTTACCTCAGTTCTGTAACTTCTGTTTAACTAATGTAAATAACAATTAGTAATACACAACAGGAAGGAAGAAAATGAGGGAGGAAGGAAGGAAGGAAGGAAGGAAGGAAGGAAGGAAGGAAGGAAGGAAGGAAGGAAGGAAGGAAGGAAGGAAGGAAGGAAGGAAGGAAATATTCCCAGTCACTTCCAAGCGGCAATTAAGCCCTTCAATTTTCCTCTAACGCAACGGAACCATTTTAAGATGGGTGGACTTCAGCTCCCAGAATCCCCCAGCCAGCATGGAGGATGCCCAGATTTTTTATTTTTAAAAAGCCGTACCTCGTTCCACTGTCCATCGCTGAGCAACTGAATAATCAGACTCGGGTCAGGTTTAATGTTGGCTTCTCTGTCCGGCAGGCCCCAGCAGGAGACCCGTAGTTCGACCCGGGAGGCCCCCAAAGCCACAGGCTGGGAGTCGGCCCCTTCAGACATGACGGCAGCTAAAAGGAGGGAAGGAGAGGAGGGGTGAAACAGAGAGAGGGAAGGAGGGACAGGCCGGAGGACTGGAGTCCTCTGGGAGGTGGGATATCCCTGTGGGGAGAGGCTGACTGGCTGTGGATGATGTGAACAGTGATCCAGCAGATTTTAGAAGATGCCTGCTTTGGGAACCATTGTCCTAAAGTGATTTGCGTCAGGGTTAGGGTAGCAGCATTTTGAGATGGGAAGGGGAAGAGGGAAGGAAGGAAGGAAGGAAGGAAGGAAGGAAGGAAGGAAGGAAGGAAGGAAGGAAGGAAGGAAGGAAGGAAGAAGGGAAAGGAGGAAAAATGGAAGGGAGGGAGGAAAGGAAGGAAGGAAGGAAGTAACAAAAGAAGGAAGGAAGGAAGGAAGGAAGGAAGGAAGGAAGGAAGGAAGGAAGGAAAGGAGGAAAAAATGGAAGGGAGGGAAGGAAGGAAGGAAGGAAGGAAGGAACAAAAGAAGGAAGGAAGGAAGGAAGGAAGAAGGGAAAGGAGGAAAAATGGAAGGGAGGGAGGAAAGGAAGGAAGGAAGGAGGAAAAGGAGGAAAAATGGAAGGGAGGGAGGAAAGGAAGGAAAGAAGGAAGGAAGGAAGGAAGGAAGGAAGAAAGGAAGGAAAGGAGGAAAAATGGAAGGGAGGGAGGAAAGGAAGGGGAGGGAAGGGAGGGAGGAAGGAAAGGGAAAAGAGGAAGGAAGAAAAGAAAGCAGGCAGGAAGGAAGAAGAGAAGAAGGAGGGAAAGAAGGAAAAATGGAAGGGAGGGAGGAAAGGAGGGAAAGAAGGAAGGAAGGAAGGAAGGAAGGAAGGAAGGAGGGAAAGGAGGAAAAATGGAAGGGAGGGAGGAAAGGAAGGAAGGAAGCTAGGAAGGAAGGAAGGAAGGAAGGGAAAGGAGGAAAAATGGAAGGGAGGGAGGAAAGGAAGGGGAGGGAAGGGAGGGAGGGAGGAAGGAAAGGGAAAAGAGGAAGGAAGAAAAGAAAGCAGGCAGGAAGGAAGAAGAGAAGAAGGAGGGAAAGGAGGAAAAATGGAAGGGAGGGAGGAAAGCAAGAGGGGAAGGAAGGAAGGAAGGAAGGAAGGAAGGAAGGAAGGAAGGAAGGAAGGAAGGAAGGAGGAAGGAAGGAAGGGGTGACCCAACTGTTTGAAAGGATAAACCCAGCCTGGTGTCCCATTGATGCCAACCCCTGCCAGGGGCCGGGCACAGCCGGGGACGGAGAGAGGGGCTTGGATGGGGCTGGGAACTGGCATCCTGGCAGGGGGGGGGGCCTTCTTGGGACTCCTGCCCCGTGCAACCGTCCTCCCAGCTCCAGCAACGGGACAGGAAGCCGTGGGAGGCCAGCTGGCATCCCCACATTGGCACCTGCACTTGTGAGCCCGCAGGGTGCTGAGTCAGCTCCCTGGACTTTGATTTATGACAGGGGGGTTCGGAGCCAGGGCGGGGGGGGGGAGTCAGCTGCCCCCGGGGATGTGAGTCAGGTCAAATCCAGGATGCTCCAGCAGCAGAATTTTTTAAAAAAAATCTTTAAAGATGCCTTTTCCAATCTGGAGAACAGTCGGTTAAGATTTGAAGGGATGTAAGATGCTCAGTCTGAACCCAGTTAAGATTTCCTGGCATGGAACATGGTCAATAGGAACCCGGTTAAGATTTCCAGGGACGTAAAATGCTCAATCTGAACCCGGTTAAAATTTCCAGGGACGTAAAATGCTCAGTCTGAACCCGGTTAAAATTTCCAGGGACGTAAAATGCTCAGTCTGAACCCGGTTAAAATTTCCAGGGACGTAAAATGCTCAATCTGAACCCGGTTAAAATTTCCAGGGACGTAAAATGCTCAGTCTGAACCCGGTTAAAATTTCCAGGGACGTAAAATGCTCAGTCTGAACCCAGTTAAAATTTCCAGGGACGTAAAATGCTCAATCTGAACCCGGTTAAAATTTCCAGGGACGTAAAATGCTCAATCTGAACCCGGTCAAAATTTCCAGGGATGTAAAATGCTCAGTCTGAACTCGGTTAAAATTTCCAGAGACGTAAAATGCTCAATCTGAACCCGGTCAAAATTTCCAGGGATGTAAAATGCTCAGTCTGAACTCGGTTAAAATTTCCAGGAACGTAAAATGCTCAGTCTGAACTCGGTTAAAATTTCCAGGGACGTAAAATGCTCAGTCTGAACCCGGTTAAAATTTCCAGGGACGTAAAATGCTCAATCTGAACCCGGTTAAAATTTCCAGGGACGTAAAATGCTCAGTCTGAACCCGGTTAAAATTTCCAGGGACGTAAAATGCTCAATCTGAACCCGGTTAAAATTTCCAGGGACGTAAAATGCTCAGTCTGAACCCGGTTAAAGGCCCTGGATGACAAAAGAGGCTTTGTAATTCCAAGGCCTCTCCTGAAGGAATGATCTATTAATGGTTCTTCAAACTCAGTAGCAAAACGGAGCCTCCATGTTTCATGGCAGTCTACCTTTGGATACCAGCGTGCCGGTGGGGGGGGCGGGGCTGGGGGAAACGGGTGGGAGAATGCGAAACAGCAAAGGAAGCATCCTAGCCTTTCTCATCTCTGATTTATGAGCCTCGTGGCTGCAACTGAGCTAGAAATAGGATGCTGGAGTAAATTCACTCTGGGTCTGATCCAAGGGCCGACTCAGCACAAGCGGATGGAGATCAAAATGCATTTGTAGAAGCTCCAATTATTTACCGGGAATGCCGGCAAATAAACAGCAATCAAGCTCCCAGGCACCACAGTTATGCCCCAGTTGCATTTCCGAGAGGGAGGGGCACCGCCTGGGAGGGTTCTGCCGCCATTTTGACTTTTTTGACCCACTCTGACAATGCCGCTTGTGAGGAAGACATGAAGAGTTTGAAAAATAAGCTTTTCTTTTCTTTTTTTCTTAATGGCATGCTGGTTCCAGCTCAGCATACGCCACGAGAAGGGTTTTTTTGGGGAAGGAAGGAAAACACAAATTTTGTGTATTTGTGTGTGTGTGTGTGTGTGTGTGTGTGAGTCAGGCTTGCAGGCCAAGAAAGTTTGCTTCCCACCCAAAACTTTTGTCATATTTATGTTTTCCCCCCATGCTTATGGAGTGTCTATCGGTGACCCTTGGAGAGCTGTACGCAACGAAATTTCATTTTAATGCATGCCGATTGGTGTACATTCAAAGTGACAATAAAGTTATTATTCTGTTCTGTTCCGTTATTTTAAAATAAAAAATAAATAAATCTGGGAATGGGCAATTAATAATTGTGGTCCTCGCTCTGCATGGTTTCCCCTTCAATGCCGTGCGCAGAGGAGTGCCCACGGTGACACCCTGTATGAGTTTCTGTTCTCTGGGATGGGGGGGAAGGCCCTGTTCTCCATGGTGTGTGTAAAAACACACACCCGGAACAGCTTCCTATGTGCCATGCAGTGCTGATTGAACGGAGACTAACAGATCAAGTACTCAAACAGAGATTCAACTGGAAGGATCCCTGATGGTGCGTCCTGTTTGCAGAACGGGAATTTGGGGGGTGGGGACAACGTCCCAAGCCCCACCCAGAATAAATACAGGTAATCCTCGACTTAACGACCATCACTGACCCCAAATTTTCTGATGTTGGTTCACTGAATTTTGCCCCGTTTTACAGACTTCCTTGCCACCGTCGTTAAGTGAATCACAGCCATTGTTAAGGGGAATCTGTCTTCCCTTTTGAATAGAACACGGGTCTTCAAACTTGGCCCTTTGATGGCTTGTGGACTTCAACTCCCAGAATTCCTCAGTCGGCCATTTTGATGAAACTGCGGGCTTAGACCCAGACCAGGGGTCTTCAAACTTGGCCCTTTGATGGCTTGTGGACTTCAACTCCCAGAATTCCTCAGTCGGCCATTTTGATGAAACCACGGGCTTGCATCCTGAGGGGGGGGTGTCTTCTAACTTGGCCCTTTGATGACTTGTGGACTTCAACATTCCTGGCTGAGGAATTCTGGGAGTTGAAGTCCACAAGTCATCAAAGGGCCAAGTTTGAAGACCCCTGGAATAGAATGTCCTTATTGTCATTGTGTAACTCACAACGAAATGAATTTGCTTGTCAGAAGGTCGCAAAAGGGGATTGCAGGACACACACACACACACACACACACACACCCTGCCGGGACGCTGCAACCGTCATAAATACGAGTCAGTTGCCAAGCATCCGAATTTTGATTACGTGACCACAGGGATGTTGCGACGACCGTTAAGTGTGGAAAAACAATCGTAATTCATTTTCTGTGCCGCTGACACTATGAATGGTCACTAAACGAAGCGTTGTAAATCAAGGACCACTTGTACAGAAAAGGGGTCTCCGAACTGAATTACCTTCTCAGTGAATTAAGTAGGTGGATGTTAAGATAATTAAGTTCCCACTTTACGGGGAATTAATTATCTTAATTAACGTCCAAGTGTTACTTTAGTGCCCAAATATTACATTCTCTACAGCAGAAATAGGTTTCACGCCAGCCTTAGGAAATCCATCCAAGAGGTCAGTAGGGCCTGGTCAAAAAAGTCAAAATGGCTGCCAAAACACTACAGTGGAAATTTCCTTGCATTGATCAGCATTCTTGTGGCTACAATCTGATTATTTTTTTTACTGTATTCGGTGGACACCCCGAGATATCCCCACAAATGAATAGATGGTGGTTTGAGGCGATCAGTGAATAATAATAATAATAATAATAATAATAATAATAATAATAATAATAATAATAATAATAATAAATGACTTATTTTGAAAAACTGAAAAACTAAAGCAAGGAATGAACCGCATTTTTGCCTCTTAAGTGTGTAAAAAAAGGGTGTGTTTCATAGTTGTTCCACACCAGCTCTGATTTTCACCAATCTGAATGCCGGGAATGCCGTTCTTGGATGCCATGTAAGCTGGAGGGCAAAATCCAATTTAATTTGAGCAAAGAGAATAGATTTTTTTTCCAAGAAGAATTGCCCTCAAAGCACCGGATTTAAAAAGCATGATTAAAAATAAAATAAAAAAGGAGCGGATTAATTGGTAGTTTTCCACTGGAAGTCAGTTAAGGGCCAGCTGTGCAATCTATTCAGAGAATTACAAAACCCATCAGGCAGCTGGCAGTGCCTCATTGGAACTCTTAGAGAGACACCCAGTTCAGATGTTGCTAAAAGCCCCAAACAACCACACAATAGGGAGGATGAGTCCCAATTCTCAAAGGGAATAATATTATTAATAAAATCAAATTCATACCACGGAATCAAGAGTCTTTAAAAGAGTCAACCAATGGAAATTAGACCAGTTTAAAAAAGATGCGAAGAAAACACAGGTTGAAAAGTACCTTAGAGATCATCTAGACTAACCCCCTCTGCCTAGTGCCAAAGATCACCTAGACCAGGGGTCAGCAACCTGAAACAGTGAAAGAGCCACTCGAACCGGTTCCCTCACAAAAGGAAAAACTGGGAGCCGCAAAAAATGTGTGCACATGCGCGTACATGCGCACATGCGCAGAACAGGGTTTGAGTGAAGAGTGGAGCCAAGGCAAGATATGCACCTACCCTGCATATTTGAATTGATTGGTTGAACTTTTTTAGTCCCACTTTTTTTTTTTTGGACTGCACATGGCAGACGACTGGGAGCCCAGGAGACGGCTGAAAGAGCCGCATGCGGCTCTGGAGCCGCGGGTTGCAGACCTGTGACCTAGACTAACCATTTTTCTAATGGAAAAGATCATTCTAGAATCTAGACTAACCACTTGCCAAGTGCAAAAGATCATTCTAGACTAACCCCCTGCCTAGTTCAAAAGGTCATCTAGACTAACCCCCTGCCTAGTGCAAAAATCCAGAGAATAATAATAATAATAATAATAATAATAATAATAATAATAATAATAATAATAATAATAATAATAATAATAATAATAATAATAATAATAATAAGAAGAAGAAGAAGAAGAAGAAGAAGAAGAAGAAGAAGAAGAAGAAGAAGAAGAAGAAGAAGTTGGAAGGGACCATGGAGGTCATCTAGTCCAACCCCCTGCTCAGGCAGGAAGAAAATGAGCAGAAAATCCATTGTCTGAATAGTATTTGGCACGGGAAAAACAGCTGCTGTCCAGGTTATGCCTGGCCAAGCCCGCATATTTTTAATTAATTTATTGAAAAATCTAATTATTTTCCAAAAGAGGAAAGTGGGCCACCAGCTGAACGTCTGTCAGAAGATGGAAAAATAGTTTCTTGGCTTCGTAAATTATCCTAGTTAGGTCTTTTATTCTCAATTTGGTAGCTTAGTCGCAAATTCCGCAAAGGTGTGGGAGCTTATACTAAGATTTTATTAATTGTTGAGATAGGTTGCTTTTCCCTTAGCTGTTTTTTTGTTGTTGTTATTTATGGTTTTGGGATGGTGTTTTGCTGCTGTTTTAAAGTCCAGATAGTCCTTGACGTACGGCCACAATTTCCGTTGCAAAGCAAGACATTTGTGAAGTGAGTTTTGCTCACATTTGACCACTTTTCTTGCCACGGACGTTAAGCGAATCACTGCCTTTGTTAAGTTAGTCGTGCGGTTGTTAACGGAATCTGGCTTCCTCATTGACTTTGCTTGTCAGAAGGTCGCAAAAGGGGATCACATGACCTTGGGACCGTCATAAACATGAATCGGGTGCCAAACAGCCGAATTTTGATCATGTGACACCACGGGGGTGGGGAAATGCTGCAAAGGTCGTTAAGTGTGAAAAATGGGCATCAATCCCTTTTTGAATGGTCACTAAACAAACCGTTGTAAGTCAAGGACTATCTGTATAGTTAGACACCCCTCCGGAGTCATGCATTTTGAGAAGGACGTCCATAGGAAATTAATACATAAATAAGAATATTTGGTGGCGTTATCAATACCTTGCAGCAATTTATTTATTTATTTGTTTGTTTTAGATTTATATACCGCCCTTTTCCCCGAGGGACTCAATTGAATACGTACTCTCTCTGTTGCATGAAAAAACAACAACTTTCTCCCGTAAATTCATCACAGCAAAGAGTTCGACGGAGCCGCAAAGATCACACGTGCGCGCACAAGGACACACAAGTACACCTTATTTTAATAAGTGTCTTTTTTTTCTTGTGTTCTTGTCAAAAGAACCCACATGTCCTTAATTTCTGCACTGTATATTAAATTATGGTAATTGAGGACAATTTGGAACATTCCAGGCATGTCATGAATCAACAATTCAGCATCTCAAGATCACACGACACAAAATGTGTCGGTCACGCTGGCACAACCCAGAGAGAGAAGGTGGAAAAATGTTAGCAACTTGTGTGTGTTTCCCACTAAAGTCATTCGGGGCGTCAGGCTGTCACAGCGGCGCCCCGAAAACAAGCAAGAACAGGCAATGGGCGAAAAACCCTGCGTGTAACACAACAGCGCAAAGGAACACAAATCGTGGAGACGTCAAACCCCGAACTTTGAAATATATCTTTTACATATTTGCATTGTAACCTTGTTCCTGAGAAGGAAGCATCGGTTTGAATGGCCAAAAAACTCCCTCAGCAACTCACAAGCATGTGCAGAGTGCAATCTAAGTTGCACACTTGCTTCTTGTATACCTCGCTGTAGTAAATCAGGCTGTCTCTGGACCGACCACACCTGGGTGCAAATCCCATTTTTCCCCCCAGTCCCACCCCACAAACAAATGCATCCAATCTAGCAGGTCTTAAGGAGGGAAAGGTGGAGCTTCCATGTGCAAAGGCAATCTACCTGATAACCAGAGCAAGCCAAAGGGAGGTGGTTTATTTCTTTATTCCCAGAAGGAAAAAAAAAATGGAGTGTAAAAAGAAGGCAAAGAATGAAGAAAAACTGCAGAAGTTCCTATGAAAAGGATGTGTCAACCAGCCCAAAGTGGGGAACAGGAGTTTACAGTAACGAAGTGCGTTGCGGCTCATTAAAAAAAAAAAAGGTTGTTCCATTGCATAACACAGTTATGCAACATCCCTCCATGTACCCCCCACCCAGCTGGTTCGGCCAAAGGGATGAGGTTGTCCCTTTGGCTTTGCCACAGCCTCCAAGCCCCTCTCAGATACACTGCCCCTGAATCAGGAGGCTCTATTTTGCTGGGTCCAATTAATTTGGCTGGGTGGGGCAAAGGTTTCCCCCCACACACACACACACAAAGGGCTAGGCTGATCCTGAAGGAAAGACAGCTTGGCTTGGCTGCTTGGCTTATCCCTACAAACCCCCCCCCCCCCAGGAGTGCAGTTGGCAGGGAAAGAAGGAACATGGGTAAGGGGATCCCCCACTAGAAGCAGAAGGACCCAGGATGATGGGAGAGATAAAAGTCGGGGTTACAAAGCTCCCAATAAGCTTCCCAGGACGACCCAAATCCTGAAGATGCTGAAGGGACACCGCCCGGGAGGAGGCCGGGAGGCAATGCGGGCTGCAGCTGGGAAGCATGGGGCTTGTGATCCACCCAGCAGCAGGGAACCTCGGTAAAGCAGGCTGGGACGAGGCGCAGGACCGGTCCGGGAGGAGGGCAGCCGCGCACCCCTGAGTTGGACACGCTTTGCTCCAAGGACCGGACCCCAAGCGAGCGGCGGCAGCCGGTCGTGAGAAAGTGGCCAAACTCGGAAGCGGGGACCCTCCAGAGTTGGGCTGAGCAGTCTTCGGGGTGGGGGTGAGCGCCCTCAACCTACCCACTGGATCCTCCCAGTGAGGAGGAGGAGAAGGAGAAGGAGAAGGGGGGGAGACCCCAACTTCGGGACCACAAAGCCCATCTCTCTCGGCCCGACGTCTGCCCCGTGCATTCGCCCCCCACCGCCTAAGGACCCCCTCCAAGCAGAGGAGGAGGAGAAGGGAGGCAGCCCAGTAAGACAAACCTCCCCAACTTCGGGACCACAAAGCCCATCTCCCCCGGCCCGAAGTCTCCCCCGTGCATTCCCCCCCACACACCGCCTAAGGACCCCCTCCGCGCAGAGAAGGGACGGAGCCCCCTAAGACAAACCTCCCCAACTTCGGGACCACAAAGCCCATCTCCCCCGGCCCGAGGTCTCCCCCCGTGTATTTCACCCCCCCACACCGCCTAAGGACCCCCTCCGCGCAGAGAAGGGACGGAGCCCCCTAAGACAAACCTCCCCAACTTCGGGACCACAAAGCCCATCTCCCCCGGCCCGAAGTCTCCCCCGTGCATTCCCCCACACAGACCGCCTAAGGACCCCCTCCGCGCAGAGAAGGGACGGAGCCCCCTAAGAGAAACCTCCCCAACTTCGGGACCACAAAGCCCATCTCCCCCGGCCCGAGGTCTCCCCCGTGTATTTCACCCCCCCCACCGCCTAAGGACCCCCTCCGCGCAGAGAAGGGACGGAGCCCCCTAAGAGAACCCTCCCCAACTTCGGGACCACAAAGCCCATCTCCCCCGGCCCGAAGTCTCCCCCGTGCATTCCCCCACACAGACCGCCTAAGGACCCCCTCCGCGCAGAGAAGGGACGGAGCCCCCTAAGAGAAACCTCCCCAACTTCGGGACCACAAAGCCCATCTCCCCCGGCCCGAGGTCTCCTCCGTGCATTTCACCCCCCCCACACACACACCGCCTAAGGACCCCCTCCGCGCAGAGAAGCGACGGAGCCCCCTAAGAGAAACCCCCCCAAACTTCGGGACCACAAAGCCCATCTCCCCCGGCCCGAAGTCTCCCCCGTGCATTTCACCCCCCCCCACCGCCTAAGGACCCCCTCCGCGCAGAGAAGGGACGGAGCCCCCTAAGACAAACCTCCCCAACTTCGGGACCACAAAGCCCATCTCCCCCGGCCCGAGGTCTCCCCCGTGTATTTCACCCCCCCCCCACCGCCTAAGGACCCCCTCCGCGCAGAGAAGGGACGGAGCCCCCTAAGAGAACCCTCCCCAACTTCGGGACCACAAAGCCCATCTCCCCCGGCCCGAGGTCTCCTCCGTGCATTTCACCCCCCCCCCCTACACACACACCGCCTAAGGACCCCCTCCGCGCAGAGAAGGGACGGAGCCCCCTAAGAGAAGCCTCCCCAACTTCGGGACCACAAAGCCCATCTCCCCCGGCCCGAAGTCTCCCCCGTGCATTTCAAGCCCCCCCCCCCACCGCCTAAGGACCCCCTCCGCCCAGAGAAGGGACGGAGCCCCTTAAGAGAAGCCTCCCCAACTTCGGGACCACAAAGCCCATCTCCCCCGGCCCGAAGCCGAAGTCCCACCCCCCCCACCCCCCTCCCGGTGCATCCAGAGCCCCCACCCCACCCCCCCCGCACCCCCGTCTCCAGCCCAAGGCTGCAGCGGGCGGGGAGCATGGGCGGAGCGGGACCCACCCAGCGGCCCGGGAGGGGTTGCGGACCGCAGCGGCGGCGGCGGAGGGCGGCCGGGGCTTTACCTGGCCCAGGCAGGCAGGCAGGCAGGCAGGCGGGCGGAGGGGTCGGGGCTGGTGGGGCGCTGGAGACCCTCCCGGGCCGGCTCCCGCTCCGCTTCCTTCCTCCCGTCCGGCGGGGGAGACTCCCGCACGCCGCTCCGGCCCCGCGACCTGGCCGGCTGACAGCTGAGAAGGTCCCGCTTCGCCCGCTCGCTCGCTCCGCCGATGATGCCGCTCGGGTCCTCCCCCCTCCTTCCCCCGCCCCTCCCCTCCCCGCGACTCCTCCCCTCGCCAGACTCCGCAGTGCCCGGGGAGGGAGGGAGGAGGGAGGGAGGGAGGGAGGGAGGAGAGCCCCCTCCCCCGCCCCTCCCCGGCAGGAGGGGCTGCGGAGGGGCGCCCCCCCCCACAAATACGCGCGCTGGGTCCCGATCCCGGGAAGGAGGCCTTTAGCCGGGGCGAGGGCGAGGGGGACGCGTTCCCACGACCCCTGCCCGCAGGAGGAAGCGCAGCGGCTGGGCCGGCCTCCCGCTTGGGGGGGGGGGTGGTCCGCCCCGACTCTCCCGGAGGGGGGGGCGGGGGAGATTGATTGATCAGAGGGATGGTTTGCCCATCAAGTTCGTTCGTTCGTTCCTTCCTGTCTTTCCTCCCTCCTTCACCCTCCCCTTCCTTCCTTCTCTCCTTCCTGCCTCATCCTTTCCTCCCTCCCTTCACTCTCTTCCTTTTTTCCTTCTCCCTTTCTTTTCTCCCCCTTCCTTCCTTTTTTCCTCCCTCCTTCCTTCCCTCCCTCCCTTTCTCTTCTCTTCTCTTCTCTTCCCTCCCTTCCTCTTCCTTTCTTCCCTCCCTCCTTTTCCTTTCTTTTTTCCTTCTTTCTTCCTTTCCTTCTCCCCTCTCAGCCCCTCTTTTTCTTCCCTGCTTCCCCCTCTCCTCCCTCCCTTCCTCTTCCTTTCTTTCCTCCCCCTCCCTTCTTTTCCTTTCTTTTTCTCCTTCTTCCTTTCCTTATTCTATTCTATCTATTCCATTCCATTCCATTCCATTCCATTCCATTCTATTATTCTATTCTATTCTATTCTATTCTATTCTATTCTATTCTATTCTATTCTATTCTATTCTATTCTATTCTATTCTATTCTATTCCTTATTTTTATTCTATTCTATTCTATTCTATTCTATTCTATTCTATTCTATTCTATTCTATTCTATTCTATTCTATTCTATTCTATTCTATTCTATTCTATTCTATTCTATTCTATTCCTTATTTTTATTCTATTCTATTCTATTCTATTCTATTCTATTCTATTTTCTTATTCTATTCTATTCTATTCTATT
This sequence comes from Vipera berus, assembly GCF_964194415.1. Classification (NCBI taxonomy): domain Eukaryota; kingdom Metazoa; phylum Chordata; class Lepidosauria; order Squamata; family Viperidae; genus Vipera; species Vipera berus. The sequence goes on along the minus strand of NC_138210.1, from coordinate 72,890,391 downwards.
CTATTCTATTCTATTCTATTCCTTATTTTTATTCTATTCTATTCTATTCTATTCTATTCTATTCTATTCTATTCTATTCTATTCTATTCTATTCTATTCTATTCTATTCTATTCTATTCTATTCTATTCCTTATTTCTATTCTATTCTGTTCTGTTCTGTTCTGTTCTATTCTTTCTTATTCTATTCTATTCTATTCTATTCTATTCTATTCTATTCTATTCTATTCTATTCTATTCTATTCTATTCTATTCCTTATTTTTATTCTATTCTATTCTATTCTATTCTATTCTATTTTCTATTCTATTCTATTCCTTATTTTTATTCTATTCTATTCTATTCTATTCTATTCTATTCTATTCTATTCTATTCTATTCTATTCTATTCTATTCTATTCTATTCCATTCCATTCTATTATTCTATTCTATTCTATTCTATTCTATTCTATTCTATTCTATTCTATTCTATTCTATTCTATTCTATTCTATTCTATTCTATTCTATTCTATTCCTTATTTTTATTCTATTCTATTCTATTCTATTCTATTCTATTCTATTCTATTCTATTCTATTCTATTCTATTCTATTCTATTCTATTCTATTCTATTCTATTCCTTATTTTTATTCTATTCTATTATTCTATTCTATTCTATTCTATTCTATTCTATTCTATTCTATTCTATTCTATTCTATTCTATTCTATTCTATTCTATTCTATTCTATTCTATTTTCTTATTTCTATTCTATTCTATTCTATTCTATTCTATTCTATTCTATTCTATTCTATTCTATTCTATTCTATTCTATTCTATTCTATTCTATTCTATTCCATTCCATTCCATTCCATTCCATTCTATTATTCTATTCTATTCTATTCTATTCTATTCTATTCTATTCTATTCTATTCTATTCTATTCTATTCTATTCTATTCTATTCTATTCTATTCTATTCTATTCTATTCTATTATTATTCTATTCTATTCTATTCTATTGTATTTTCTATTCTATTATTATTCTATTCTATCCCATTCCATTCCATTCCATTCCATTCCATTCTATTCTATTCTATTATTCTATTATTATTCTATTCTATTCTATTTATTTTCATTTGGGCTCATTTTTTAAAGCTTCCCCTGGGACCAGCCAGATAATTTTAATATTGCTCCCTATTTCACAATCACCCCAGCCCTATTAATCTCTCTTAACTCCATTTATTTAAATGTCCCATTCATTCAAAGGGCAGTGAGCATCCATTTTGCATCCTCCTAAATCCCCAGAGCCACCATCCCCAGGTCCCACAAAATTAGGGACCGACTCTCGTGGGAATTCTCTGCTGGAAAAAAACATGCCGCCGCAGCATGTGAGAATGGCTGGAAGCCTCCATGGTTTGTTCCTGGTTATTTCTATTTTGGGAGAAGCCGGATTCGCACATTCCTAACATACTGCAAATTCTGGGACTCGTATTCTTAATTTACTGAGGGATCCTGGGAATCCTACAGGTAGTCCTCAACTTACGACCACAACGGAGCCCGACGTTTCTGCTCCTAAGTGAGACTTTTGCTAAGTGAGTTTCGCCCCAATTTGCGACCTTTCTTCCTGCAGTTCTTAAGTGAATCACCGCGGTTGTTAAGTTAGCAACACGGCTGTCAAGTGAATCCGGCTTCCCTCGGTGACTCTGCTGGTCAGAAGGCCGCCAAAGGGGATCACGTGACACCCTCCCGGGACACGGCCACCGTCATAAATATGAGTCAGATGCCAAGCGTCTGAATTTGGATAACTAGAAGACCTCCAAGGTCCCTTACAGCTCTGTTATTCTGCTATTCCTCTTCCTCTTCCTCCTTTTTAAGAGGAAAAGGCATGGGGTCTCCTGCTTGAGCAGGGGGTTGGACTAGATGACCTTCAAGGTCCCTTCCAGCTCCGTTATTCTGCTATTCCTCTTGTAATTTTGAATGGTCACTAAACAAGCTGTTGTAAGTCAAGGACCAGCTGTAATCCTAGCTTACTGAAGCATCATGGGAATCCTATTCCTAACTTACTGAGGGATTTCAGAATCGTGTTCTAATCTACTGTGAGGGATCTGGAAATCCTATTCCTAATCTACTGTGAGGGATCTGGGCATCGTATTCCTAACCTACTCTGAGGGATCTTGGAATCCTATTCCTAATCTACTGTGAGGGATCTGAGAATTGTATTCTTAATTTACGGTGAGGGATCTGGGCATCCTATTCCTAATCTACTGTAAGGGATCTGGGCATCCTATTCCTAATCTACTGTAAGGGATCTGGGCATCCTATTCCTAATCTACTGTGGGGGATCTGGGAATCCTATTCCTAATCTACTGTGAGCAGCAGTGGGATTCAGATAGGTGATCAACCGGTTCTCTGTGTGGATGCCACTTCTGGAAGTCCACTCTAGGCCTGGACAACCAAAAATTAGCTGCCGGTTCTGCCGAAGTGGTACAAACCGGCTGAATCCCACCACTGACAGTGAGGGATCTGGGCATTGTATTCCTAACGTTTTGAAGGATTTGGGCATCGTATTCCTAACCTACCAGGGAATCCATTGGATTCCACCCCATCTGTGAGGCCTAAGCCAGAGATGCAGAGGGAAAATGCTGATTTTTCGGGGAGGATGTGCTTGGTGTTTTGCCCCCCCCCCCCCGCTTAGGGGGTCCCTGGGGACCTGGCGTGGGCGTTGGACAGCTGCCTCTGTGCAGGCGGGCATCCCACTGGTGCGCGCCACACGGGGCCTGGCCTGCCATTTTACGCCAAGCAGCTGCCAGAGGCTTCTTGGAAAGGGATGATCATCTCCTGTGGCTCAAATTATGGTCTTCCTAGCCGATCTTTGTCTGGCAAGGAGCCATGCGGGTGGAAAGGCAAGGAAACAAATGCAGGGCCAGGAGAGAGGCAGAGGGATTTTTGACAGTGGCACATGGGCTTGGGGGTGGATGTCTTCAGCGTGTACATCCAGTCCCAATTCTGGATGGGAGGGGCAAGGGAAGAACCTTCCGGAAAGCTTTGATCTCTGCAGCTCTTTTCAACCGACGGAGGTCCGTGTGGTCTTCGGGCGGGAGAGCCTGTTTCTGAGCATGGGCAGAGGGCCCTTGCTTCCACCGGTGAGGAGCCTTGTCAGAGCCTGGCGCTATTCCTAGAGGACCTGTAATAGGACTGAGAAACTGCAAAATGGGGAGTTTTTGACAGAATAATAAAATGATTACTTATTGTGGGGTCCGGATTGATGGCAAAGAGATCGTCTCTTTGTTCTCTAGCCTCGGAGCAGAATGAAAGAAGAAATTTCCCGACAGTTAGAACAATTAATCAGTGGCACAACTTGCTTCCAGAAGTTGTGAATGTTCCAACACTGGAAATTTTTAAGAAGGGATTGGACGGCCATTTGTCTGAAATGATATAGGGTTTCCTGCCTGAGCAGGGGGTTGGACTAGATGACCTCCAAGGTCCCTTCCAACTCTGCTATATTCTATTCTATTATGTTCTGTTCTATTCTATTCTATTCTAATTCCTTATTTCTATTCTATTCTATTCTATTCTATTCTATTCTATTCTATTCTATTCTATTCTATTCTGTTCTGTTCTGTTCTGTTCTGTTCTGTTCTGTTCTGTTCTGTTCTGTTCTGTTCTGTTCTGTTCTGTTCATCTTCTTAGCACCTTTTTAGATTTGAGTTTTAGCCCTTGACGGTGCTTCATTTCAAGAAAGCTAAAAAAACCTACATTTGGGGGGGGGGGTTTGTCAGCATGGTGCAATTTAAATTCTATGCTAATTCTGGCTTTTCTTTAATATCCAACCTGAAGCTCTTATATTTCTAACTGGATCTATCTGGTCTATTCTTCTCGTGGAAACCTTGGCTGTCAATCATATTGCTGCTGGGTTCAAGCATTATATTAAAATATAATTTGCTGACTTTGGCCTGGGTGCACTGTTTGAATCTGTCAGGAGAGGTAAAGCCAACTAACTAGGTTTGGCCTAACAAACCATAGGTAACCAAACCAGGGCATAACAAGAAGTACTGTGGGCAACCTTTAATAATAATAATAATAAAGTTGGAAGGGACCTTGGAGGTCATCTAGTCCAACCCCCTGCTCAGGGAGGAAACCCTATACCATTTCAGACAAATGGCTGTCCAGTCTCTTCTTAAAAACTTCCAGTGTTGGAGCATTCACAGCTTCTGGAGGCAGGTTGTTCCACTGGTTAATTGTTCGAACTGTCAGGAAATTTCTCCTAAGTTTTAAGGTTGCTTCTCTCCTTGATGAGTTTCCATCCGTTGTTTCTTGTCCTGCCTTCGGGCACTTTGGAAAATGGCTTTTAAACCTGCAATAATTCTTTATTTTACAGTGATGTTCCTTCTCCTAGTTCCAATTTAGCTTCTTATATATGGAATTGTAACAGCAAAAAAAGGCAATTGATACTTACGATATCTATAAGTGCTTTCCCCCCCCCCCCAAACGTGGCAGCTTTAAGACATATGGACGTCAACCCCCAGAATTCCTCAGCCAGCAGATTTGGCTCGAGAATTCTGGGAATTGGGAGCCCACAGGTCTTAAAAGTCACCCAATTTGAAAAAAACAGCAAGACTGATCTACATGCATTTCAATCTTTAATTTTGTTCTTCCCTTTTCTCGTTCTATAATTGATTGGCTGTTAATCAAGCTTATGTCAATGAATGCAGAGCTGTCCTTCATGCATTTTCTTCGCTTTCGGAATCTCGTCACAAACAGCGGCAACATCCAAAATAGAACACAAGGGAGAGAAAACTCTTATGGACCATGAATAATTTGCAGGAGTGCTGTCCTGGCTGCAGAGCAGGAATCGGCCCCATATTCCAATTGTAGAGACTTCCAAATGTGTGGATTTCAATTGCCAGAACTCAGGGGAGGAAGGAAGGAAGGAGATGGGAAAGGAAGGGAGGAAGGAAGCGGAAGGGAAGGAAAGGAAAAGAAGAAAGGAAGGAGATGGGAAAGGGAAGGAAGATTTCAGAGAGAAGAAAAAAAATGAATGGGAAGAGCCAGAATAAATTGTTGACTTGATGTTCTCAGCCAGATCTTTCCGCATCATCACTGCTGCCATCTGCTGGCCAGTTAGGAATATCACAGATCGGTGAATCCATCTCTGCCTTCCTTCAAGGACATGGAGAATGGAATCTCACCCACCCACCCACCCACTCACACTCACAAACACACAAAATACACAGACCCACACACAGGCACACGCTTTTTTCACCTTTTTTCCTTGACGAAGTATCCGTCATCTTTCTTCTGAATACAGACGGAACAGGGGTTTTCCAGGTCATTCATCTGGGTCAGGGGTCTTCAAACCTGGCCCTTTTAGGACTTGCGGACTTCAACTCCCAGAATTCCTCAGCCAGGCATGCCAGCTGAGGAATTCTGGGAGTTGAAGTCCACAAGTCCTAAAAGGGCCAAGCTTGAAGACCCCCTGCTTGTGGACTTCAACTCCCAGAATTCCTCAGCCAGGCACGGCGGCTGAGGAATTCTGGGAGTTGAAGTCCGCAAGTCCTAAAAGGGCCAAGCTTGAAGACCCCCTGCTTGTGGACTTCAACTCCCAGAATTCCTCAGCCAGGCACGCCGGCTGAGGAATTCTGGGAGTTGAAGTCCGCAAGTCCTAAAAGGGCCAAGCTTGAAGACCCCCTGCTTGCGGACTTCAACTCCCAGAATTCCTCAGCCAGGCACGCCGGCTGAGGAATTCTGGGAGTTGAAGTCCGCAAGTCCTAAAAGGGCCAAGCTTGAAGACCCCCTGCTTGCGGACTTCAACTCCCAGAATTCCTCAGCCAGGCACGCCGGCTGAGGAATTCTGGGAGTTGAAGTCCGCAAGTCCTAAAAGGGCCAAGCTTGAAGACCCCCTGCTTGCGGACTTCAACTCCCAGAATTCCTCAGCCAGGCACGCCGGCTGAGGAATTCTGGGAGTTGAAGTCCGCAAGTCCTCAAAGGGCCAAGCTTGAAGACCCCTGATCTGGGTGCATCAAAATGGAAAGTTGAAAAGATTCCCGGGACTTTAGGCCTCTTCTACAAAACTAGATTCCCTTGGAACTGGATCCAGAACCTTTGGCCTACGGGCGGACCTGGACCTACCGCCAAAATGGAGCCCCAAATCTCCCTCGCTAAGCAAGGCCGTTGTTAAGTGAGCTTCGCCCCGTTTTCCGACCGTTCTCGCCACCATTGCTAAGGGAATCACAGCCGTGGCTCGGAGGGCGGCATGGTGGTTAAGGGGAAACTGATCCCGCAAAAACGGGATCGTTGCGACCGTCCTCGGGACACGCCCGTTGCCAAGCCTCCCGCATTTTGATCACCTGGCCCGGGGGATTTGTACGATGGTCGTAAAGTGCCCCCCCCAAACGGTCGTAACTTAAAGTCGCTTTTCTTCAGTGCCGCTGTAGCTCCGAACAGTCCCTAAACGGATGGCTGTTAAGCCGAGGACCATCTGTTACGCTTCCACCCCGTCTGAGTCCGTCAGGAATCGCCCCGGAAATTTGAGGGGGGTGCCCTGCAGTTGAAAGTCAGATTTCCCCTAGGTTTCTCCCCCAAACTCAAAAGAGACATTTTATGCTTCGTTTCGTTTTCTTTAAACGTCCATATATAATTTATTACGCTTCTCTTTTTCTTTTGTACAAGCTGAAAATAAACGGGCGGAGGGAACAGGGGGGGGGAAAGATGGCGGAGAGGGTGGGTTTGAAATCGGGGACCACCAGGATGGGAGGGGGACACGGGGTGGGGAGGAAAAGGAATTGGGGGCCCAGAGGAAAGGAAGAAATCTGGGGGGGAAAGGAGAGGAAAAAAGGGGGGCCTCGGCCCCCCTCCCGCCCCAGGATAGCCGGGGGGGGGGGAAAGGAGACATTTTTGTGGCTTTCTTGTTTTCTCCCATCCTGGTTAAAAACAAAGCTGGGTGGGGGGTGGGGGGTGGGATGAGAGTCCCCCCCCCACAGGCAGGAGTGAGGGGTGGGCTTTTGGCCAGAAGTCAGAGAAGAAAGAGGCACGAATGGAAAGAAGGAACGAATGAAAGAATTTCCAGTAGGAACCATCTGGACATCTCTTGTGGAGGGTGGGGGGGGGGAGAGAGACGGGACAGCTTGGAGGAGACCCCCCCCCCCTCATGCTTTGCCCCTCCCCCCGCTTGTAGCACGTCCGGCTCCCCCTCGGGTCTTCCGGCCAGATGGGGGTGGTGGTGGGGGGTGAGTTTTCGGAGACCCAGGAAGGGTTTTTCCATCACTCTGCCCCAGATCTGGGGACTCCTGCAGAAAGAAAAGACAATCAAAAAAAAAAAAAGAGAGAGAGGGGAAAAAAAATTGAGCGACCACCCCACGGTCTCCCTAAAGGTCATCCATACCTACCCCCATGCCGGTCTGCTGGAAGGAGAGGAGGAGGAGGAGGAAGAGCGGGGCGGGGTTTCCAGCCGGGCGGTTCGAGTTGAGGGGGACGAGGAGGTGGGTCAGGCAGGGGTAGGTCACTGGCACCTGGGAAGGAAATTGAGGCAGGGGAGAGAGAGAGAGAGAGAGAGAGAGAGAGAATTAGCCGGGGTGGGGGGAACTGGGTTCGAGGGGAGGGTCATGACACCGAAACCTCGCCGCTTCAATCGTTGTCGTCTTGCTCCGGGGGAATCAGTGATATGAAGCTTGACAAAGTTTCACCAGGTGTGACCAAGATTCACAGAGCTTCACCAAGTCGCAATTCACAAAGGTAAAAACAGGTAGTCCTCGACGTACGACCAAAACGTCTAGCGCTAAACAAGACGGCTGCTAAGTGAATTTTGCCCCGTTTTGCGACTTTTCTTACCGTGGCCGTTGAGTGGCGGCAGTTGTTAACTTAGCCGCGCGGTTGTTATGCCGATCTGGCTTCCCCCATTGTCAGAAGGTCACAAAAGGGGATCATAGGATCCCCCACCCCCGGGGACACGGCGGCCGTCATAAATACGTGCCAGTTGCCAAGCTTCCAAATTTTGACCATGTGACCTTGGGGATTCTGCCAATAGTCATAAGTGTGGAAAAGGGGTCATACGTCCCTTTTTCCCCCCTGCCTGTCAATGCTGCATTTTATTTGAACTGTCTCATTTATCAGAACCATGACACTGCCGTTGTAACTTTGAATGGTCACTAAATGAATGGCTGTACGTGGAGGACCACCTGGACAAAGAAGAGCGTGCACCGAGGACTTTTTCCTTCACCAGCAAGCCTGCGCCACCCATCCCAGTTCCACCCAGTTTGTTTCTTGCAAATGGCTTTTGTCAGGTGCCAAAGATCACATCCACATGTGAAGCTACAATTTAACTGCTTTATTGCTGAAGGCCCCCGCGCAGGAATCTTCCCAGCTAAAAGGTTAGCTTGGAATTAGTTAAGGGTCCACGAAAATTCGAGTGGGTTTGACTTTGTTCATTTGTGGCTATGTAGAGCAGAGGTCCCCAAACTTTCTTGGTTGGAGGAGCTAGAGGGAAAGGGAAGGGGAAACATTTTATGCGCATGTGCACGATGGAAACGGGGCGGTGCTAGTGCCCACATGACGCTAGCTAGCCCTGCCCTGGTTTTGCCATGTGGGCACTAGCGCTGCCCTGTTTTTGCTGCGCGGCGCAGTTAAGGCCACATGGCACTCCGTTTTTGCCATGCGGAGCCCCGTTTAGGCCACGTGGAACCCCATTTAGGTCATGCAGAGCCCCATTTAGGTCGTGCGGAACCCCATTTAGGCCACGCCAAGCCCCATTTAGGCCATGCAAAGCCCTGTTTTAGGCCACGTGAAGCCCCATTTAGGCCACGTGAAGCCCCATTTAGGCTGTGCGGAGCCGTTTTAGGCCACGCGGAGCCATTTTAGGCCACGCGGAGCCCCATTTAGGCTGTGCGGAGCCCTTTTACGCCACGTGAAGCCCCGTTTTAGGCCGCGCGAAGCCCCATTTTAGGCCCTGCAAAGCCCCATTTAGGCTGCACAGAGCCCCATTTTAGGCCGTGTGGAGCTCCATTTAGGCTGTGTGGCCGCGGCACTAGCACAAACAAGGATGAGTGGGCACACTTACCAGCCTGTCCCACAGCCCGGTGGCCAGCAGGCCACGGCCAGTAATGCGCCACAGCTCACGGGTTGGGGACTCCTGATGTAGGGATTCTAGGCTGATTCCTCTTTTGACTTCGCCCCCAGTTTCTGTCACTCCTTCTCTACCGCTTCGCTGGTCCTCTCTCCAAAGGTCCCTCCCACCTTCTGGATCCCACAAGTAGGGGAATTCCAGCTCTGCCATACCTCCAGATCCTGGATTCCGTCCCCGATCGGACTCTAGCTTGTCACAGGACTGGGCCCGCCGTGTTCTCTTTGGTTTGAGAGGCGCCATTTTCCGTCCTACCTCAGGTTCCCCTGGAATGGAAAGAGGAGCATCAGAGAGTCCTGAGCCCCAGAAAGAATTTGTTGGTTAAGGTGACCCTCTCTGGATTGTTAAAAAAAAATAATCCCACAGGCCACTAGAGGGCAGCAGAGCATTCGTATTTTTTTCTCTGTAGCTCTTTGTTGCCTCCTGCTGGAAAGGTTTAAATAAGTGTTCAATAAATAATACAAGGTAGTCTTTGACTTGCAAATAGTAAGCTAAAGAGAACCTTTATTGTCATTTTTTACTGTGGGCACACTGGCACACATTAAAAATGAAATTCTGTTGCCTGCTCTCAAAAGTGTTCCTGTACACAACACAAGTATAAACATGCTATATACAACATATATATATATATATATACCTACACCCTTACATATAACATAGAACAGTTCATTTACTGACTGTTCAAACTTACAAAGGCACTGAAAAATGTGACTTATGACAGTTTTTCACAGGGACGACCTCTGCAGTGTCCCCGTGATCATGTGATCAAAATTGAGGTTAATGACCTTTGCTGTGTCCCAAGGTCATATGATCCCCTTTTGCGACCATGGGGGAAGCCAGATTCGATTAACAACTGGGTTACTAACTTATCAACTCCAGTGATTCTCTTAACGAGTGTGGCGAGAAAGGTTGTAAAAATGGGCCAAAACTCATTTAACAAGTATTTCACACAACAACAGAAATTTCAGGATCAATTGCGGTCGTAAGTTCGAGGACTGCCTGTGCCCCAGAGAAAATGCTATTATCCCAAAGCAAAAACTCCTTCCCTTTGGAATTCTTGTACTGATTAATCCAGGATCTGCGTGAGGTAAACCGAGACCTTTGTCTTAGGACCTCGGTGTCTCTTCACCTTCGTTTTCCTGCTCCTTCGGTCTACGTCGGGGTTGAGCGACGGGAGGAAAGGTGCAGGAATCTTCTAGAATGGCTCCACCAGATACACTGCCTTCCTCGTTGCTGCGACTTCTTTCTGGCTGGCTGGGGGTCTTCCGGCCCCTGGGGAGGGCAACCGGCTTGGGAGGGCGAGGAGTCGAAGAGAGATCCCTGAATTGCTGTAAAACCAAGAGGGCGGATGTGGAGATATGAAAGGAGAGGGGATAAAAAAATAGAAATTTCTCAGAAGAAGCTTCCGGCTGCTGCTGGACTACAATTCCCAGCAAACCTAGCTAGCAAGACGCATGGTATGGAATGCTGGGAATGGTAGTTTTCAACCTCCAGAGCAATGCTTCTTAACCTGGGCAACCTGTCAGGACTTCAACTCCCAGAATTCCCCAGCCAGCCATAAACCATTCATTCAGCGACCATTCTAAGTGATGACGGCGCTGGAAAAAGTGACTTATGACCTGGTCCTCACAATTACAATCATCGTCCCTTTTGTGGTCACGTGAACAAAATTTGGGTGCTTGGTAACCAGCATGTATGTAGGAGAGTTAAAGCATCCTGGAGGGGGTCACATGATCGCCATTCCTGACCTTCACAGGTGGCAGTCAATCAAGGAAGCTGGATTCGCTTTAACGACCGTATGAGTCACTTACCGGGATGATCCACTTAACGACCATGGCAAAAAAGACTGTAAAATTGGACACGACTCCCTTAACAAATGTCTGGCTTAGCACTGGGAGTTCTTGTCTAAATTGTGGTCACTCCCCAGTCCTTCACCCAGAAGCCCCCAGCCCCAAAACACCTTTCTCCTGCCCCTTGAATTCAAAAAGACCTGTTGTTTTGCACCGGGCGGTGCCGTCAGTCGGTCCTTCTCGGAATTTGGTGTGCCCCCCATCACGCCCCTCTCGTCGGCCCCCGTCTGCTTTTCTTCCAGGGGGTGGTCTCGGAGGTTGTCTTTGCCCCCACTGTCCCGGGAGGTGCTCTCTTCAGCTGCAGATTTGGGAGAAGACGAACACAGGACCCATCAACCGCCAGGAATTCATTCAATTCATTCAAAAGGCAGAGAGTCCCCGGCTTACGACCGTTCGGTTCGTGAGCGTTCGAAAGGTACAAGGGCACTGCGGAAAAGTGATTTTATGACCCTATTTGCACGCTTCAGACATTTGCAGTGTCCCCCCGTGGTCACGTGATGAAAATTCAGACGCTTGGCAACCGGTTCGTATTTAAATGTCTATGGAGGTTCTCCGTCATTCGGGTCATGGTTGCCCCAAAGCTGCTTTTTTTTCAGGAGGCAACGGGACTTCCTTCTTTTTTCTTGGAAGACGTTTTGCTTCTCGCCCAAGAAGCTTCGTCAGCTCTGACTGGATGGTGGGGAATGGAACGGATTTATACTCCTTTGCAGACAGCTGGTCATTTGCCTTTTTTAGAGAGTCATTGAGACCACTCGGAGGTTTATCTGTGTCATCGGGGTCACCTGAGTGGTGCAAATGAGTGTGGAGTCTTCTTGGAACTCCTTTCAGCAGCTCCAAGAAGGCTCCACACCCATTTGCACCACTGAGGTGACCCTGAGGACACAGACAAACCTCCAAGTAGCCTCAACGACCCTCTAAAAGAATGCAAATGACCAGATGACTGCAAAGGAGTATCAATCCTTCCACTTCCCAACATCCAGTCAGAGCTAAAGAAGCTTCTGGGATGGGAAGCGAAACGTCATTCGTATTTATGACAGTTGCAGTATCCTGGGGTCATGGGATCCCCTTTTGCAATCCCCAAAATTCTGTTGTTAAGCAAGGCAGGCGTTCAGCGACTTTCGTCTCATTTTACGACCTTTCTTGGCCACGCTCGTTAAGTGAATCACTGCAGTGGTTAAGTTAGTAATGCAGTTGTGAAGTGAATCTGGCTTCCGCCATCGACTTTGCTTGTGAGGGACCCTGCAGCCGTCGTAAAGACATGCCAGTTGCCAAACGTCCAAATTTTAATGACATCACCAGGGGGATGCTGCAACGGTCGTAAGTGTGAAAAAACGTCATAACTCACTTTTCTCAGGTCCGTTGCAACTCCGAACGGCCACTAAACAAACGGCTGTAAGTAGAGAACTATTTGTAATGTGATTTGAATAGTGTAGGTACTCACTGACAGTGCAAACCAAAATCACCCAGCAATGCCTTGAATTTGGAATAGAATGGAATGGAATAGAATAGAATAATAAAATAAGGAATGGAGTGGAGTGGAATGGAATGGAATGGAATGCAATAGAATTAGAATTAGAATTAGAATTAGAATTAGAATTAGAATTAGAATTAGAATTAGAATTAGAATTAGAATTAGAATGAATAGAATAGAATAGAATAGAATAGAATAGAATAGAATAGAATAGAATAGAATAGAATAGAATAGAATAGAATAGAATAGAATAGAATAGAATAGAATAGAATAGAATAATAAAATAAGGAATGGAATGGAATGGAATGGAATGGGATGGGATGGGATGGGATGGGATGGGATGGGATAGGATAGGATAGAACAGAACAGAACAGAATAATAAAATGAATGGAATGGAATGGAATGGAATGGAATGGAATGGAATGGAATAGAATAGAATAGAATAGAATAGAATAGAATAGAATAGAATAGAATAGAATAGAATAGAATAGAATAGAATAGAATAGAATAGAATAGAATAGAATAGAATAGAATAGAATAGAATAGAATAGAATAATAAAATAAGGAATGGAATGGAACGGAACAGAACGGAACGGAACGGAACAGAACAGAACAGAACAGAACAGAACAGAATAAAATAAGGAATGGAATGGAATGGAATAGAATAGAACAGAATAGAATAGAATAGAATAGCCCGGAGACTAAAACATAGGAAGAAGAACAGTTGCGGGATTTGGAAATAAATGGCTGGTCTAGAGAAAAGGAGGACTTGGGGGGGGGGCGGGGGGGGGGACATGATAGCAGTATTCCAATATTGGAGAGGCTTCCACAAAGAAGAGGGGGATCAATTTATTCTCCAAAGCACCAGAAGGCAAGACAAGAAAAAATGGATGGAAACTAATCAAGGAGGGAAGCAACCTGGGATTAAGGAGAAACTTCCTAACAGTGAGGGCAATTAACCAGTGGAACAGCTGGCCACCAGAAATTGTAGGTGCTTCATCATTGCAGGGTTTTGGGGTTTTTTTTTTAGAAAAGAATGGACAGCCAGCTATCTGAAATGCTGTAGGTTCTCCGGCTTGAGCAGGGGGTTGGACTAGAAGACCTCCAAGGTCCCTCCCAGCTGTGTTCTGATTCACTTCTGGATTATTACAGCAGCCACCTCATTTGCCAGGCTCAAAACATGTCTCTGTCATATAAACTCACCCCCTGCATAGCTGAATGCATACTACTCATCCCATTGGCGGCGTGAAGGCAAGTGGACTTCAACTCCCGGCGTTGCTGGCTGGGGAATTCTGGGAGTCGAAGTCCAGTTGCCTTCACGTTGGGCAATTCTAGGAACGTCTACCCACCTATATCCCAGCTGGCTTCTGCCCGCCGAATGGTGGCAAAACTTGGCTTGGTGCTCTGCAGGGGAGGGTGAGGCCTCCATCCTCTTTGCCCTATGTGGGTTTCAAAACAAACAATCAGTCGATATCAGACGCTGTGCTAGAAATCAGGAGAGGGGGAGTTCTAGTCCCGCCTTAGGCTGGATGTCTTTGGGCCAATCACCAGCAGACGGAGAGTTCTAGTCCCGCCTTAGGCATGAAAGCCCGCTGGGTGACTTTGGGCCAATCAACAGGAGACGGCGAGTTCTAGTCCTGCCTTAGGCATGAAAACCCACTGGGTGACTTTGGGCCAATCACCAGGAGATGGTGAGTTCTAGTCCTGCCTTAGGTATGAAAGCCCGCTGGGTGACTTTGGGCCAATCACCAGGAGACGGCGAGTTCTAATCCCACCTTACGCATGAAAGCCCGCTGGGTGACTTTGGGCCAATCACCAGGAGACTGGGAGTTCTAGTCCTACTTCAGGCACGAAAGCCCGCTGGGTGACTTTGGGCCAATCACCAGGAGACTGGGAGTTCTAGTCCCGCCTTAGGCATGAAAGCCGGCTGGGTGACTTTGCTCCAGTCCCTCTCTCCGAGCCGAACCCACCTCGCAGGGTTATCGTTATGGGGAAGACAGGAGCAGGAAGCTTCCCCACCTTGATTTACTTATGAAGTCATAAAGGCAAGAATTTTTTTTTAAAAAAAAATCTAATAAATACTCAGCCTTCCATCCTTCCGAGGTAGGTAAAATGAGGACCCAGATTGTTGGGGGCAATTAAGCTGACTTTGTAATAATGCCGCTTGGGGTGTGTGTGAAAGCCCTACTAAGCAGGCATATACATAGAATGAAGGCTACTGCTAAGCTTGTAAGCCGCCCTGAGTCTTCGGAGAAGGGCGGGATATAAATGTAATAAAAATAAAAAATAAACCAAATATTACTTTTAGGAAGGAGCTCCTTTTTTGGGGGTAGCCCTTCCTTTTTTTGGGGGGGGGGGACCTGCGTGATTTTAAGCCGCCGAGGTCGCCCAGGCTTCAGAAGAGCTTCCTTGGACCACGTGGGGCTCCCGGGGTCATCTATGCAAGGGGAGGGGGGAGGCGAGCTGAGGAGGCTGGAAAATTCTGCCCACCTGTGTCGTCCGAGGATCGTCTTCTCTGCTGCTCCCGCAAACTTCCCGTCCTTTGTTCCATTTCAACGCTCTAGCCAAGGAAGAAAAGTGATGAACTGCACGCCACGGACAAGAATGACAGGATGACAGAGTGGGAAGGGACCTCGGAGGTCTTCTAGTCCAACCCCCTGCTCAGGCAGGAGACCTTATGCCATTCCAGACAAATGGCTGCCCAGTCTCTTCTTTAAAAAGGAGGAGGAGGAGGAGGAGGAGAGGAGGAGGAAGAGGAGGAAGAGGAGGAGGAGGAGGAGACAGTTGGAAGGGACCTCGGAGGTCTTCTAGTCCAACCCCCTGCTCAGGCAGGAGACCTTATGCCATTCCAGACAAGTGGCTGTCCAGTCTCTTCTTTAAAAAGGTGGAGGAGGAGGAGGAGAGGAGGAGGAAGAGGAGGAGACAGTTGGAAGGGACCTTGGAGGTCTTCTAGTCCAACCCCCTGCTCAGGCAGGAGACCCCTATGCCATTTCAAACAAATGGTTGTCCAATCTCTTCTTTAAAAACCCCCAGTGTTGGGGCACCCGCAACTTGTGAATTAATCACTGGTTAATTGTTCTGTTAGGAAATTTCTCCTCAGTTCCAGGTTGCTTCTCTCCTTGATTAGTTTCCATCCGTCGCTTCTTGTCCTGCCTTCAGGTGCTTTGGAGAACAGGCTGATTCCCCACCCACCCACTTCTTCTCTGTGGCCACCCCTCAAATATTGGCACACTGCTATACCAAGGTGCTTTTCCAAAAGGCAACTGGACTTCATTGTTTTTTTTTCCTTGAAAATATTTTCTTCAAGGAAAAATAAGAAAGTCCAGTTGCCTTTTGGAAAAGCACAACCGTGGGACAACCATGATCTGGATCAGGGGTCTTCAAACTTGGCCCTTTTATGACTTGTGGACTTCAACTCCCAGAATTCCTCAGCCAGGCGTGCCTGGCTGAGGAATTCTAGGAGTTGAAGTCCACAAGTCATAAAAGGGCCAAGTTTGAAGACCCCTGATCTGGATGATTGAGGATCTCCATAGATGAACACTGCTATCACGTCACCCCTCGTCGTTCTCTTCATTAAACCAGACATAACCAATTCCAGCAACCATTCTTCGTATCTTTTAACCTCCAGTCCCCTGATCATCTTTGCTGCTCTTCTCTGAACTCTTTCCAGAGCCTCAATATCGTGTTTTTTTTTTGTATCACGATGACCACAACTGGATGCAGTGTTCCATGTGTGGCTTTACCAAGGCATTATAACGTGGTATTGACACTTCACATGATCTTGATTCTATCCCTCTGCTAATGCAGCCCAGGATTGCATTGGCCTGTTTGGCTGCTGCAGCACACGGCTGGCTCATGCTTAAGTGATTGTCCACATAAGGCAAAGACGGTCCCCGTTCCTGGTTTCCCAGAATCGGGGTGTCAACATCCAGCTTGTGAATCCAAACCAAACTCCGGCTTCTTTCCGTTTCCAAAAATCTTCCTGTTTATTGAATACATGGCATGGCAATGTCGAAACGAAAGTAACTCTGAGGTTCCCAGACACCAGTCCGTAGAATGAAACAATAATTCCTCCTCTTGCGTAGTCCGTGTAAACAATGTCACTTTGTTACGGGAACCGTCTGCTTCCTCTCCACACCTGCTGCGGTGTCTTTGGGGAGGTTTCAGACTCTCTCGCGGTCCTCAGCAGAATCGTAGAGGTTTCGCTTCTTCATCTAACCCAGGGCTGTCAAACTTGCCGCATCACGTGATGTGTCGCGATGTATCGTGACTTTTTTCCCCCTTGCTGGAGCTGGGGTGGGCGTGGCTTCTGCGTGACTCACCTGGCCCGTGGGTCGGCAGTTTGATATCCCTGATCTAATCCATTCTAAAGCAACACCTCCCCTCTCTTATTCCAATGGCAAGTTTTATTCTTCACATGGGGTGTTTTCCCCTGGTGGAGAATTACCTCTAGCTTAGCATCCAAGCTCCACCCTTTCGCACGTTCCATTCCCGGCAGTGGCACTCCTTGGACGCGCGACGGCTGTAAGAACTTGGTCCTCCGCCCGTCCGTCGATGCCCTCTCTGAATCAGGAGTGGAAATCTTGTTTCGGAAGGAAAGGGGATTTTAAAAAGGGGGTCTTTCGCGTCCCAGCCCTTACCCCAGAATTAAATTTCCTTACCTGTTTAGATCGGCCTGGGAGGCCTTTGACCCCGCTTCCAGGTGCTGTTGCGGTCGCCATTCCCGGAAGCAGCATTGTTCCCCCCGCAATGTCCTGGTCCAGTTTCCAGTCTTTCTCGTGGGCGACGGAGTACATCAAGGGCTTCGTGTCCTCCCCTCCCAGAGGAGGCGGGGGAGGATTGGCAGGCAGATCGTCGGAGTCTCGCTCTCCCTTGATGCTGCGGTACCGGCGAAAATGGAAGAGGCCCTTTTTCCTCTTCCTTTGTAGAGGTGGGAGGGAATCGGACAGGCCTGGCCGTACCACACAGCTCTCAGATATCCGAGGATAGCTGTGCAGGAGAGAAATGGAGAACTAAGAGAGCCGAAAGTGATTTTGGAGAGAAATGTAAGATACATACATAGTCCTCAAATTATGACCACAAATGAGCCGGAAATTTCTATGGCTAAGCGAGACGCTTCCCTCCCTCCTTCTCTCCCTTCTTCTTTTTTATTTCATTCCTTCTTGTTCTGTCTCAGCCTACGTGAGTCCTTGTTACGCTCACAAGGAGAAACCCCTCTTCCAACGAGCAGGCAGGAAACCGCAAGAAAAAAACAATCCCCTTTTATTATTCACAGACCCGAATCAACGTCCAAGGCAAACAAACACAGTCCACAGAAACTCGATCCTCAGCACGAATGGTGGCCTTTGGCAACCAGCACCTCCCGCACTTTCCCTTTTATTATTCAGCCCAGGCGTGGCTTCCTAATGCCTTCTCCTTTTCCTTTGGAGCCACCCCATTGCATTCCTCTGTCCTACTCGCTTCTCTTGCCGGCACTTTCGTGCATCCTGGATATTTCCCAGCTGTGCTTCATCACTGTCCAACTCAGACTCCCAGCACAGCTGTGTCTCAGCCTGAGCGCGAGTAGAGGGGCCGGGCTCCTCGTCCGACTGTAAGTCTTGGAGCTCCTCAGAGCCTTCCTCTGACTCTGATGTCACTCCATGCCCCTCCTCCTCCTCCTCCTCCTCCTCCTCCTCAGACTCAACTGTCAGGTCTGCTGGCTGGCGAGGAATCCCAACACTTCCTTCCTTCTCTCCCTCCTTCCCTTTATCCGTCCAATTTATTGGCCGACCGTCTTACAATATTTTTTTTAAAAAATAATCAAATGATAGAAATAAAATACAGGTAAGTCCACGACGAACGACAACGGAGGCCCAACATTCTCTTGTTAAGTGAGGCATTTGATAAGTGAATTTTGTCCTGCTTTACAACCTTCCCCCCCCACCCCGGTTGTTAAGTGTATCACCGCAGTTGTTACGTTAGGGACACGGTTGTTCAGCGAATCTGGCTTCCCCGTTGATTTTGCTTGGCAGAAGGTCGCCCAAAAAAGGGATCGCGTGGCCCCTCCCCCACGGGACTCTGCGACCGTCATAAATATGAGTCAATCGCCGAGTTATCTGAATTTTGACCAAGCGACCGGGGGGGATGCTGCAACGGTCGTAAGTGCGAAAAGCCTGTAAGTAAGTAAGTAAGTCACTTTTTCCAGTGCCGTTGTAACTTCGAACGGCCACTGAATGAACTGTTGTCAGTTGAGGACTAGCTGCATTAGGGAGATATTCAAAGATACTGTAAGAGCAGGAAAGAAACCAAAACTAAATTGGAAGCTGTTTTTCTTCCCGGCTGATCTTAGCAAAGACAGAGTCACAGAGTGGGAAAGGAGATCGGAGGTCTTCTAGTCCAGGGGTGTCAGACTCGATTTCATGGAGGGCCGCATCAGCATTGCAGTTACCCTCAGGGGGCTGGGTGGGCGTGGCCAGGGTGGGCGTGGCCTACTGGGTGGGCGTGGCTAGAGTGCGTATGGCCTGCTGGGTGGGCGTGGCCAGCTCTACATCGTTCGCATCAAGGGTGCCTATGGGGGCCTGGGCAGGAGTGGGACAGATCTGAGGGTCTCTGGCAGGAGGAGGGTCTCTGGGCCAGGGCCAGGGCAGTGGGGGCTGTTCCCTCACTGTTTCCAGGATGGCTTCGTGGGCCACATGAAACCACTTGGCGGGCCGGATCTGGCCCCCGGGCCTTGGGTTTGACATGTCTGTTCTAGTCCAACCCACTACTCAAGCAGAAGATCTTATACCATTCCAGACAAAAAGCTGTCCAATCTTCTTCTTAAAAACCTCCAACGATGAAGCCCTCGAAACGTCTGGTGGCAAGTCATTCCACTGGTTAATTGTTCTCACCGTCAGGAAGTTTCTCCTTAGTTCTAGGTCGCTTCTCTCCTTGATTGGTTTCCATCCGTTGCTTCTTGCCCTGCCTTCAGGTGCTTTGGAGAATAGCTTGACTGCTTCTTCTTTGGGGCAGCCCCTGAGATACTGGAAGACTGCTATCCTGTCCCCCCCCGCGTCCTTCTCTTCATCCCCAATTCCTGCAACCGTTCTTTGTATGTTTTCGCCTCCAGTCCCCTGATCCTCTTTGTTGCTCTTCACTGCACCCTTTCCAGAGCCTCAACATCTTTTTTACATCGTGGTGACCAAAACTGGACGCCGTATTGCAAGTGTGGCCTTACCGAGGCCTTGTAAAGTGGAATTAACGCTTCATGTGATCTTGATTCTATTCCTCTGTTAATGCAGCCTAGCACCGTGTTGGCTTTTTTGGCTGCTGCAGCACACGGCTGGCTCCTATTTAAGGGATTGTCCACTAGGACTCCAAGATCCCTCTCACAGTTGCTGCTATTGAGCCAGGTACCCCCTATCCCATCCCTGTGCATTTGGTTTCTCTTGCCCAACTGAATGACATCAACTCTGTCCTAGAGAGAATTGTGCTCGGCTCACCTTATTGTGTTGCTTAGGACTCTCCGGTTGAAAAATTCATCAAGACCCTCATCCAGTCTGGGCACCATCCCGTTCTCCTGTTCTCTGGATTCCAGGGAACGAAAAAGTCGGTTCTGGAAAAAAAACAAGAAAAAACAACCCTGGGACCTGTTAATTCTTCCCATAGATTAAGTGGGGCATGGGTGGATGAGTGGGGAGATGGAATTAAAAGAGAACCCACGGATGAAAGAGGAGGAAGATTGGAAAGTAAGCTGGATTGAGATCCGAAAGGCCCTTTTTTTCAGGAGGCAACTGGACGTCCGTGTCTTTCTCTGAAGTGGTTTCGCTTCTCGTCCCAGAAGCTTCTTCAGGTTCTGACTGGATGGTGGGGAATGAGAGGATTTATACTCCTTTGCAGTCATCTGGTCGTTTGCATTCTTTTAGAGGATTGTGGAGGCCACTTGGAGGTTTGTCTGGAGGGTCCCCTGAGTGGTGCAAATGGGCGTGGAGCCTTCTTGGAACTGCTGAAAGGACCGTGTGGTAGACTGGAGATAGTTGGTGTTGTGTCCCTCCCCCTCTGTTGAGGGAGGGGTGCTCAGTTTTGACCGAGATATGGCCTCTTTGACCCTGTTCTGTTCCAGCCTATGACTGGCCCTGTTTGTGTGTCAGGGACAACCCCTTTTTTCCTTTTTTACAGTCAATAGGCTGGAAAAACCCAACCCAAATTTATTTACAGTTCAAACAAAAAAGCAACAGAACATTTCCTTCCATAAATGAATCAACATATCAAACAAGACTCAACAAACAAGAGTTAAACAGAAGTAGCCAGAACAGACCAGGATTCCCTTAGAATATTCTCCAAACGGTTGCCTTTAGCAACAAGCCCCGTCCACACCTTCCCCTTTTATTATCAGTCCCAAGGCGTGGCTTCTCACTGCCTTCTCCTCCTCTCACTGAGTGGCCTCATTGATTTTTCTCTGCTCTGCTCTGCTGGATTGCCTTCTGCTTCTAGCATCTCTGAACAGATTCATCTGTGACTTCTCTGAGTCCGTCACCTCCTACCCACACAGCTGAGCCTCGTGAGGAACACGACTGGAGGAGCCAGGCTGAGAGTCCTGCAGTGCATCAGAGCCTCCCTCCGACACCAAAGGCTCTCCAAACCCCTCCTCCTCCTCCTCCGATTCATCGGACTCAGCTGCTGGGAGCACAGGCTGACCCTGAATCACAACAGACCCCTCTTTCAAGCCAGCGGTCCACTCTGTCCAGAATGTGGACTTTGCTGTCTTCGAAAGAGCGGCCTTGCTCTTTTAAAGGCAGACGGACGGCTAAATCTGGTCCTGATGAGTTTGTTCTCCTATGTGGTGCCGTGAGTTTTAAGATAAGATAACCTTTATTGTCATTTTTTACTGTGGGCACAATGACACGCATGAAAAATGAAATTTAGTTGCCCGCTCTCAAAGTGATCTGTACATGGGTCACTGCACTGTACTACATATACCACATTGCTCATTTTGTGTCTGGGTGTTTTAGCCATCGGGTGGACAAGTTTCTGCCTTAGTGTATTGGTGTGTTCGAAGTGTGCACGCATGTTGTGTTGGCTGAACATCCTCCTGAGGTTTTTCCGATATTCCTGCGACATATGGAATGACTACGCTGGAGGCTACGTTCTTTGGCTACAGGACCTTTTCACACACTCCACACCCATTTGCACCACTCTGGCAACCCCCGAGGACACAGACAAACCTCCAAGTGGCCTCAACGGCTCTCTACATGAAGGCAAATGACCAGCTGTCTGCAAGGAGTATAAATCCTTCTGTTCCCCACCGTCCAGTCAGAGCTGAAGAAGCTTCTTTTATGAGGAGTGAAACGTCTTCAAAAACAAGGAAGTGCAGTTGCCTTCTGAAAAAAGCCCCTTTGGGACTATTAACCCTTCACGCGGTCAAGCGGGAGAAGGAGGAAAGAGATACTTTGGACGAGGTACTCACGCTGGAGCGGAAGCGAGTCGAACGAGGCGGCCGGGGTCTGCCGCACGTCCGGTGCTCAAGCCGAGTCCCGTCTGTGGGCAGCTCACAAAACTCATCGAAGGAGGCGCTGTGTGAATAGGGGTAGGGAGTGTTGCCCACGAGAGCGATCCACCCCAGAGGTGAGCTCATATTAGCAGTTGTGAGGTCACTGTCCTGTTCCAATCCACCTGCAAGTGGAGAGAAGTCGTTAAGTCATTGCAGTCATAAGTTGAGGCGTCATGTGACCGGACTCCATTTTACGAGGGTCATTTCAGTGAATCCCACTGAACGAATCCAGCATATCCAATGGGTAGTTTTGGCCGTTTTGGGCCAAAGAGAAAAAAAAATGGGGGATTTGTGCAGGGCTGATTTAAGCTCGAAACCCATTTTTGTTGCCCGGATACAGATAGTCCTTGACTTACAACCACCACTGAGCAAGAACATTTCTGTCGCTAAGTGAAACACGTGTGAAGTGAGCTTGGCCCCCATTTTGCGACCTTCCTTGCCACAGTTGTGAAGGGAATCACATTAGTTGTTAAATTAGTCAAACGATCGTGAAGTGAATTCTGGCTTCCCGGTTGACTTTGCTTGTCAGAAGTTTGCAAAAGGGGATCACGTGACCCTGAAACGCTGCGACGGTCATAAATATGATGCCAAGCGTTGGAATTTTGATCGCATGACCGTGGGGATACTACAGCGGTCGTAGGTGTGAAAAACAGTCACAAGTCGCGTTTTTCAGTGCCGGCGTAACTTTGAACGGTCAACAAATGAATGGTTGTAAGTCCAAGGACTACTATTGCACTGAGTGGGGAAGCTCACTGAACCCATTTGGAAGCTAAAGCAGAATTTATAGGAACAATAACGCCCTATCAGACAAGCAGACAAATGAGTTGTCTCGGGAAATCAATTAGGATAAGTCTGACCAAGATTAATCGCAGTATTTTACAGCTTCTTTAAGGTAACCATCAATTTACGACCACAAAGGCGCCCAGAATTTCAGTCCTTCGGTGAATCTCCGCACTTGTTAAGTTAGTCAATACGGTGGTTAAGTGAATCTGGCTTCCTCCGTTGACTTTGCTTGTCAGAAGGTCATAAAAGGGGATCACAGGAAGCCTAAAACACTGCAACCGTCTTAAGCACATGCCAGTTGCCAAGCGTTTGAATTTTGATTAGGTGACCACGGGGATGCTGCAGCAGTGGTTAAGTGTGGAAAGCGGTCCTAAGTCACTTTTTTTCAGCGACGTTGAAACTTCGGTCGCTAAGCGAACGGTTCTAAGTGGAGGCCGACCTCTCTGGATTAAAGAACGGCGGCTATGAAAGTTGTTGTTGCACTCACTAATGAAGGCAGAAACCGGCCTGATCCTGCGGCAGTTCTTCTGTCTTTTGATCGCCATGGTGTCCTGCAGGAGAGAACACAGAATAACAGGGTTGGAAGGGACCTCGGAGGTCTTCTAGTCCAACCCCCTGCTCAGCTAGAAGACCCTCTACCATTCCAGACACGTGACTGTCCAGTCTCTTCTTCAAAACCTCCAGTGATGGAGCACCCACAACTTCTGGTGGCAAGCTGTTCCACTGGTTAATTGTCAGGAAATTCCTCCTTAGTTCTAGGTTGCTTCTCTTCTTGATGAGTTTCCATCCGTTGCTTCTTGTCCTGCCCTGAAGTGCTTCAGACAACAGGTTGACACCCCCCCTCTTCTTTGTGGCAGCCCCCTCAAGAATTGGACGACTGTGATCATGTCAACCCTAGTCCTCCTTTTCACTGGACTAGCTAGACATACCCCATTCCAGCAACCGTTCTTTGTATGTTTTAGCCTCCTCTTCTCTGCGCTCTTTCTAGAGTCTCAACATCTTTTTTTTATTGTGGTGACCAAAACTGGATGCCGTATTCCAAGTGTGGCCTTACCAAGGCTTTATAAAGCGGTATTAACACTTCACATGATCCTGATTCTATCCTTCTGTTAATGCAGCCTAGGACTGTCTTGGCCTTTTTTGCTGCCGCTGCACACAGCTGGCTTGTATTGAAGTGGTTGTCCACTTAAATAGGAGCCCACCCAGAGCCAACGAGAGAAACATGTCGGTCACGCTTCAACTTATCACTTAACCAGTGGAACAGCAAGCAACCTGGAATTAAGGAGAAACTTCCTGACAGCGAGGACAATTAACCAGTGGAACAGCTCGCCACCGGAAATCGTGGGCGCTCCATCACAGGAGGTTTTTAAGAAGAGACTGGGTAGTCGCTTGTCTGAACTGGTATAGGCTCTCCTGCTCGAACAGGGGGCTGGACTAGAAGACCTCCAAGGTTCCTTCCAAATTATCATTATTATTATTATTATTATTATTATTATTATTATTATTATTATTATTATTATTATTATTATTATTATTATTATTATTATTATTATTAATTAATTAATTATTTATTATTATTATTATTTCCGAGGTCCCTTCCCACTCTATTCTATTTTAAAGCCTGCCCAAGGGCAGGACTTGCAAAAACCGGGGATCCCGCCAGAGTTAAGTTGGAACCTCTTACGATGTTGGAATCCAGCTCGTGGTCGGTGAACTCTTTCGGTCCCTGGAGTTGGGGTTTCCCCAGATGTTCGGGAAGGATCGCGCTATCCTGACTGTCCGAAAGTCGGTGGAGATGGGTGATGTGTTGAGCCTGGGGTTGGAAAGAGGAGAGAAGAAAGATGGAGGCTATCAGCTTGGGATCATCCTGATAACAGGTCTGCAGTACCAGTGCTAAACACAAGGGGGAGGGGTTTAAATATGTATATATAAAGTGCATGGATGCCACTTCCGGAAGTCTGTTCTAGGTCTCAGAGGCCCAGGCCTGCATCCCACCACTCTATGTGTTTGTGTGTGTGTGTGTATACTTCACATATATATACTATATATATGTAGTCCTCGGCTTACAACAGTTTGTTTAGTGACCGTTTGAAATTACAGTGGCGCTGAAAAAAGTGACTTATGACCGTTTTCCCCACACTTACGACCGTGGCAGCATCCCCGTGCTCACGTGATCAAAATTCAGACGCTTGGCATCTGGCTCATATTTATGACGGTCGCAGCATCCCGGGGTCACGTGATTCCCCTTTTGCCAATTTCCGACAAGCAAAGTCAATGGGGAAGCCAGACTCGCCAACCGTGCTATTAACTTAAAAATGGCAGGGATTCGCTGTGGCGAGAGAGGTCGTTAAATGGGGCAAAGCTCGCTTAACAGAAGTCTTGCTTAGCAGGAGGAATGTCCCGCTCCGTTGTGGTCGGAAGCCGAGGACTACCCGTATCAAGGGGTTCTGCCACCAACACCGGGACTTCCTCACGTCTCCCATCCAATTACCAACCAGGTCCGACCCTGCTTAGCTTCCCAACTCCAAGCAAGAGCAACTGGGGATTCTGAAAGGCTGAGGCACCAGGCCCCAAATCGGAATAAAGTCCTGACATGGAAGTGAGGGATGTGGCTCCACTTGGAGGGGAGAGGGGTGTGTGAAAGAAGCACAGATTGTCCTCACCAGGTTCTTGTGAGCGTAGTACAACTCCTCCAGAAGTTCCTCCACAATGGTGTTGGTGAGATACGTCACGACCGAGAGCTTCACTTCACTGGGAAAGAATTCGGGTGGAAGAACATCAGAGGGCGAATAGCAAGACAACAGAGTCACAGAGCTGGAAGGGACCCTGGAGGTCATCTAGTCCAAACCCCTGCTCGAGCAGGAGACCCAATACCTTTTCTGGCAAATGGCTGTCCAGTCTCCTCTTAAAAAGGAGTAGGAAGAATAGAATAGAATAGAATAGAATAGAATAGAATAGAATAGAATAGAATAGAATAGAATAGAATAGAATAGAATAGAATAGAATAGAATAGAATAGAATAGAATAGAATAGAATAGAATAGAATAGGAGCTGGAAGGGACCTTGGAGGTCATCTAGTCCAACCCCCTGCTCAAGCAGGAGACCCTATACCAGGAGTAGGCCACCTTGGCTCTTTTATGACTCGTGGACTTCAACTCCCAGAATTCCTGAGCCAGCATGGCTCAGCTTGGAAACCTCTCCCTTTCCCCCTCAGCGTGGCTGGCTCAGGAATTCTGGGAGTTGAAGTCCACGAGTCATAAAAGAGCCAAGGTGGCCTAGCTCTGCCCTAGACCATTTCAGACAAAATGGCTGTCCAATCTCTTCTTCAAAACCTCCAGTGTTGGAGCAACTACAACTTCTGGTGGCAAGTCGTCCCACCGATTAATTTTTTCTCACCAGTCAGGAAATTTCTCCTTAGTTCTAGGTTGTCTCTCCCCTTGATCAGTTTCCACCCATTATTTCTTGTCTTGCCTTCTGGTGCTTTGGGGAATAGGTTGAACCCCCCCCACACACACACTCCTCTTCTTGCGACAGCCCCCTCAAATATTGGAAGACTGCTATCCTGCCTCCCTTAGGCTTTCCTGAAATACCTGCTTGTTTTCTGAGGCTCAAGGTGAGATGCTCACCTGGTTCCTTGGATCTGGAACCCGCCTCCACCTTTGATATGGTAGCCGTAGCAACAGCACTTAGACTTATCTACCACTTTATTTATTTATTTATTTTATTTATTTTATTGAATTTGTATACTGCCCTATTCCCATAGGACTCAGGGCAGTTTACAGGGCAGTTAAAACCATGAAATAAAAAAAATTAAAATCAATTAAAACAATTAAATTAAATTCAAGCCTCAAAGGTAAATCTAAAACCCAATTAAATTAAAAACCCCACAGTCTGGGCCAAACAGCTCGAAGAGCCAAGTTTTCAGGTCCTGGCGAAACGAGCGAAGGTTGGGGGCAGTCCTAAGTTCTGTAGGTAGTTGGTTCCATGGGGCAGGCGCACCCACAGAGAAGGCCCTTCCCCTGGGAATAACCCTCCGGCATTCATTAACCGGCGGTACCCTGAGAAGGCCCTCCCTGTGGGGGCGCACAGGACGATGGGAAGTTGATGCCGGCAGCAGGTGTTCCCTTAGATAGTCCGGACCCAAGCCATTTAGGGCTTTATAGGTCATTATAGCCCTCTCCGAGCAGTTTAGAGTCAGCCTATTGACCCCACCCCCCCACCCCAACAATCTGGGTCCTCGTTTTACCGACCTCAGAAGGATGGTGTCAACGTTTCCGACCTATGGGCTTTCCAAGTGACTCTGAGGCATTGTTTACCTTAAAAGTCCTTTATTGAGCCTAATGCACCGGCAAATGCTTGCTCGGAGGAAGCTGGAATCTTGAAATCTCCGCCCCCTTGCACAATACATTAAACACAATTCTCCACCTTTCCAATTTGGTCATTACTCATATTCTCCAATTAACTTAAAGAATCAGTTTCCCTTCCGTTAGACAACCCGCCAAGTTCTTATCTTCTTTAATTTCAGGTGGCCTTGAGGAACAGTCTTCCTCCTCCCAGCCTTAGCCCTATCTCTTAAAGCAGGGGTCTTCAAACTCGGCCCTTTTATGACTCATGGACTTCAACTCCCAGAATTCCTCAGCCAGCATGCCTGGCTGAGAAATTCTGGGAGTTGAAGTCCATGAGTCATAAAAGGGCCGAGTTTGAAGACCCATGTCTTAAAGCAGTACACAAGTGTGACATATGAAATAGCTGCTTCTTCATCTCTTGTCAAGCAAGAACATTCAATGTTGGCAGCGTTGACAGATGGAAGGCTGAGTTCAACCTTGAGCCGGTCAGGATCGAACTCCTGGCAGTCGGCAGAGTTAGCCTGCAATTCTGCATTCTAACCACTGGGAGGGAAGGAGGAAAGGCAGGCAGGCAGGCAGGCAGGCAGGCAGGCAGGGAGGCAGGAAGGAAGGAAGGAAGGAAGGAAGGAAGGAAGGAAGGAAGGAAGGAAGGAAGGAAGGAAGGAAGGAAGGAAGGAAGGGCAGTAGCAACAGCATGTACTTATATACCGCTTCACAGTGCTTTACAGCCCGCTCTAAGCAGTTTACAGCCTGTTGCCCCTCCACACACACACACATACACAATCTGGGTCTTCATTTTACTGATCTTGGAAGGCTGAGTCAAGCTTGAGCCAATGAGAATTGAGCTCCTGGCAGTGGGCAGAATTAGCCTGCAATTCTGCATTCTAGCCACTGTGACACCACGGCTCTTATAAGCCCTCCCTACAACCCCCCTCCCCCCTTTTTCTTTCTACAGCCAAATTCTTACTTGAGCTTGTTCTGAATGTCCTGGCCAGCCTGTTCCAGCAAAGCACCCCGGATAAAGTTTCGGGGCAGGGTGACATGCTCCGAAACAGCTGCCAACATCTTGTGATGTTCTTCAGCGGCCTGGACGGCGTGTGGACACAACTCCTGGGTTAGACCAACCATGGATTCCAAGATCATCTGGCAGAAAGAGAAACCACGAATCAGGGTTGTCGAAAGAAGGCGAGCAAGGAAATCGAGGGGGGGTCACCTTGAGTTCTTCACACCCTCCAAAGACCCTCTTGATTTGGACACGCAAACTCCCCAAGACCTACAGTCCCTAGGACTTGCCGTCAGGAGGACCTTGTTACCAGAAATAGCATGAATGTGTGAAAGGTGATTGTGGTGTCTTCTTCACCTGCAGTTCTTTGTCGACGGCTTTGGCCACTTCGCTGGCCATGGATTCCAGGCGGTGCCGCACGGGCCCATCACTGGCCAAGAGGTGCCCAAGTTCATACAGGCTGGGAAAGAGCTGTAGGAAAGAGATGAGAAACCATTTTTAAGAGGAGTGGGTCCTCAAACTTAGCATCTTTAAGAAGGGTAGACCTCAACTTCAAGAAGTCCCCAGCCACCTCTGTTGGCTGGGGAATTCTGGGAGTTGAAGTCCACCCGTCTTAAGTTGAAGTCTATCCTTCTTCAACTTGGTCCATCCTTCTGAAACTTAAGCTTGAAGTTTAAACTTCTTAAATTTGGCCTATTTTTGTTAACATTGAAGTCCACCCTTAAACTTGGTCCACCCTTCTTAAACCTGAAGTCCACTCTTACTAAATTTGAACTCCACTCTTCTAAAACTTGTTATTGTTGTTGTTAGTTGCAAAATTGTGTCTGACCCATCACGACCCTATGGACAACGTTCCTCCAGGCCTTCCTGTCCTCTACCATCTTCTGGAGTCCGTTTAGGCTCACGCCTACTGCTTCGGTGACTCCATCCAGCCACCTTGTTCTCTGTCATCCCCTTCTTCTCTTGCCCTCAACCTTTCCCAGCATGAGGCTCTTCTCCAGTGAGTCCTTCCTTCTCATTAGGTGGCCAAAGGATTTGAGTTTCCACTTCAGGATCTGGCCTTCTAAAGAGCAGTCAGGGTTGATCTCCTCTAGGACTGACCGGTTTGATCGCCTTGCAGTCCAAGGGACTCGCAGGAGTCTTCTCCAGCACCAGAGTTCAAAGGCCTCGATTCTTTGGCGCTCAGCCTTTCTTATGGTCCAACTTTCACAGCCATACATTGCAACTGGGAAGACCGTAGCCTTGACTATGTGCACTTTTGTTGACAGGGTGATGTCTCTGCTTTTTAGTGTGCTGTCTAGATTTGCCGTGGCTTTCTTCCCGAGGAGCAAGCGTCTTTTAATTTCTTGGCTGCAGTCCCCGTCTGCGGTGATCGTGGAGCCCAGGAAAATAAAATCTGTCACTACCTCCATTTCTTCCCCATCTATTTCCCAGGAATTGAGAGGGCCGGATGCTATGATCTTGGTTTTCTTAACGTTAAGTTTCTAAAACTCGGTCCACCCTTAAAACTGAACTCCATCTTTCTTAAAGTTGAAGTCTATCCTTCTTAAAATTGGCCCACCCTTCTTAAAATTGAACTCCACCTTTCTTAAACTTGAAGTCTACCCTTCTTAAAGTTGTTGAGGTTGAGAAACCCTGCTGAAGAGGAACAATCTTTCAGAGACGATGTGACCATTTTTCCTCGATGACGGCAGTAACGTTGGAAGGCCTAAAAGGCCAGGCAGGTTGAGGAAGGTCTATCTCTACAGTTGGTGAGAGTCAACACCAACCTGATGGTATTTAATCAGCCAATCAATCCACCAACCGAGCAATTTTCCCCTCCCCTATTCGTGGGATCCGAGAATGGGTGACACTATGAATTCTGGGAGTTGAAGTCCAACACGTCTGAAGTCACCAGATTATAGAATAAGAGTTGGAAGGGGCTTTGGAGGCCTTCTATCCCAGTAA
Source organism: Vipera berus (assembly GCF_964194415.1). Classification (NCBI taxonomy): domain Eukaryota; kingdom Metazoa; phylum Chordata; class Lepidosauria; order Squamata; family Viperidae; genus Vipera; species Vipera berus. The sequence continues at coordinate 72,860,399 of NC_138210.1, read as the reverse complement.
CCCCTGCTCAAGCTAGAGAGCCTATACTACTTCAGACAAACCCTATCCAACCTCTTCTTTAAAATCGGTCGTAAGTACGAGGAACGGTTCGAAGTTACTTTTTTTTCAGTGCCGTGGTAAATTTGTTGTAAACGAATGGTTGTAAATCAAGAACTATCTGCTTGAGGAAAAGGGTTTATCTTACCGCTCTGGAATTCTTGGCTTCTTTCATCAACTTCCGGGCATAAAGGACTTCCTCTTGGACAGAGTCCTGGACAGAGCACGTTCGCAGGACCCGTAATTCCTCCTGAACCCGCACACAAAGCCGGCTCATCATCTAGCGACGGACAGGATAGGGGAGTGTTAACTCTCAACACCCTGGACCTGAAAATCCTCTGATGGGTCTGTCCCCAGGGATACCATCGGAGATCTCGGAGACATTCGGGCCACCCCGAACCCCACCCGCTCCTGCGCCCCCCCATTGGTCACATCTGCAAAGGCCCCATGATGTTAAGGATGGGCGGGAGAAGGAGGCCGAGGGAGATGGGAACGTTTACTTGCTCGGCGCTATGGGTGACGATTCCTTGGTGGAGGCGGAAAGCTTGATCCTGAGAGATCTTGGAAGAGTGGTTGTTCCGCAGCAGACACCACTGGATCTGAGAAGGGAGGAGAAGGTAGAATAGAATAGAAATTAGAATAGAATAGAAATTAGAATAGAATAGAATAGAATAGAATAGAATAGAATAGAATAGAATAGAATAGAATAGAATAGAATAGAATAGAATAGAATAGAATAGAATAGAATATATAATTAGAATAGAATAGAATAGAATAGAATAGAATAGAATAGAATAGAATAGAATAGAATAGAATAGAAATTAGAGTAGAATAGAATAGAATAGAATAGAAATTAGAATAGAATAGAAATTAGAGTAGAATAGAATAGAATAGAAATTAGAATAGAGTAGAGTAATAAGGGATAGAATAAAGTAGAATACAGAATAGAGTAGAGTAGAGTAGAGTAGAGTAGAGTAGAGTAGAGTAGAGTAGAGTAGAATAGAATAGAATAGAATAGAATAGAATAGAATAGAATAGAATAGAATAGAATAGAATAGAATAGAATAGAATAGAATAAAATAGAATAGAATAGAATTAAGGAACAGAACAGAACAAAACAGAACAGAACAGAATAGAATAGAAATTAAAATAGAGTAGTGTAGAGTAGAGTAGAATAATGGATAGAAGAGAAAAGAGAAGAGAAGAGAAGAGAAGAGAAGAGAAGAGAAGAGAAGAGGAGAAGAAGAGAAATAAGGAATAGAAGAGAATAGAAGAGTAGAGTAGAGTAATAATGGATAGAATAAAATAGAATACAGAATAGAGTAGAATAATGGATAGAAGAGAAGAGAAAAGAGATGAGAAGAGAAGAGAAGAGAAATAAGGAATAGAATAGAATAGAATTATAGAATAGAATAGAATAGAATAGAATAGAATAGAATAGAATAGAATAGAATAGAATAGAATAGAATAGAATAGAATTACAGACTAGGATAGGATAGAATAGAATAGAATAGAGTTGGAAGGGACCTTGGAGGTCATCTAGTCCAACCCCCTGCTAAAGCAGGAAAGTCTATACCAGGGGTAGGCAACCTTGGCTCTTTTATGACTCATGGACTTCAACTCCCAGAATTCCTGAGCCAGCATGGCTCATCTTGGAAACCTCTCCCTTTCCCCTCAGCATGGCTGGCTCAGGAATACTGGGACTTGAAGTCCACGAGTCATGAAAGGGCCATAGATCCCCCAGGCTGGCTCAGGAATTCTGGGAGTTGAAGTCCACGAGTCATAAAAGAGCCAAGGTTCCCTACCCCTAGTCTATACCATTCCAGACAAAATGGCTGTCCAGTCTCTTCTTAAAAACCTCCAGTGTTGGAGCATTCACAACTTCTGGAGGCAGGTTGTTCCACCGGTTAATTAATTAATAATACCAGACTGCTGGGCGTGGGCTCACCTTTTGCCAGATCTCATCCGTCCTGTCGGGGGCATTGCGGTAGGCCGTGGTGATGTCACTCATGGGTAAAGCCATAAACTTGAGTGTGTAGTTGCTGAAAAAGAACACAATCTGAAAAATCTGTCCCAAAGATGCTTTTTATTCATGTGGCCACTGGACTTTCTCATTTTTCTTTGAAAATGTTTTGCTTCCCATTCAAGAAGCTTCTTCAGCTCTGATTGGATGGCGGGGAATAGAAGACGCTTTGGGATGAGAAGCAAAACGTCTTCAAAGAAAAACGAGAAAGTCCAGTTGCCACATGAAAAAGCATCTTTGGGACAGATTTTCAGAGTCCAGAGTTGGAAGGGACCTTCGAGGTCTTCTAGTCCAACCCCCTGCTCAGGCAGGAGATGGTTGTCCCATCTTTTCTTAAAAAGGAGGAGGAGGAGGAAGAGAAGGAGGAATAACAAATTTGGAAGGGTCCTTGGAGGTCTTCCAGTCCACCCCCCTCCTCAAGCAGGAGACCCTATCCAATCTCTTCTCAAAAGCCTTCAGTGTTGGAGCACCCACAACTTCTGGTGGCAAGCTGTTCCACTGGTTAATTGTTCTCACTGTCAGGAAATTCCTCCTTAATTGCAGGTTGCTTCTCTCCTTGATTAGTTTCCATCCGTTGCTTCTTGCCCTGCCTTCAGGTGCTTTGGAGAATGGCTTGACTCCGTCTTCTTTGGGGCAAACCCTGAGATACTGGAAGACTGCTATCATGTCACCCCTGGTCCCTCTCTTCATTAGATTAGACCAGGGATCTCCAAACTTGGCCAGTTTTGAGAGTTGTGGACTTCAACTCCCAGAATTGCCTCAGAAGAGAATTCTGGGAGTTGAGGTCCACAAGTCTTAAAGTGGCCAGGTTTGGAGACTTCTGGATTAGACGTACTCAGCTCCTGCAATCATTCATCCTATAGTTTAGTGAATCCCGCCCAGCCTTTTCACCACCGTGCTCCACTCAGCGCAACGCGTCGCTCGGTCCCCATCAACTGCTCCGCGAACCTTGAGTTCCACCTTCTCCATCTCCTGTCCTAGGCCTGTGCTTTAAGAAGGACTCTGGCACCCTCAAACCAATGGTTTGCTTCCGTCTCCAGCGGCTCAAAAACCACCATCGAGACGAATGAGTACAATTAACCGGTGGAACAGAAGTTGCCTTCAGAAGTTGCGGGCGCTCCACCGCTGGAGGTTTTCAAGAAGAGACTGGACAGCCACCTGTCTGACATGGTCTAGGGCAGGGGTGTCAAACTCAATTTCACTGAGGGCCGCATCAGCATGGCGGTTGCCCTCAGGGGGCCGGGTGGGTATGGCCAGGGTGGGTGTGGCCTACTGGGTGGGCGTGGCTAGAGTGCGTATGGCCTACTGGGTGGGTGTGGCCAGCTCTGCATCGTTCGCATCAAGGGTGCCTATGGGGGCCTGGGCAGGAGTGGGACAGATCTGGGGGTCTCTGGCAGGAGGAGGGTCTCTGGGCCAGGGCCAAGGCAGTGGGAGCCGTTCCCTCGCTGTTTCCAGGATGGCTTCGCGGGCCACATGAAACCACTTCGCGGGCCGGATCCGGCCCCCGGGCCTTGGGTTTGACATGTCTGGTCTAGGGTCTCCTGCTTGAGCAGGGGGTTGGACTAGATGACCTCCAAGGTCCCTTCCAGCTCTATTCTGATCGATTGATTCTCTCTCCAGGTGGACCTTCCTGCTCACTCACTTCTCCAAGGCCCGGGCGATGTCCTGGAAGCCTTGGGCGGTGGTCCCGTTCCTGTCCCAAGATATGCTCCTACAAAGGAGAAAAGGCAGTCTGGTTTAGTGGTGACTCTTTGAGAGCTGAACGCAATGAAATTTCATCTAAATGTATGCCGATTAGTGTACATTCAAAGTAACAATAAAGTAATTCTATTCTATTCTATTTTATTCAATTCCATTCTTATTTCTATTTCTATTTCTATTTCTATTCTATTCTATTCTATTCTATTCTATTCTATTCTATTCTATTCTATTCTATTCTATTCTATTCTATTCTATTTTCTATTCTATTCTATTCTATTCTATTCTATTTCTATTCTATTCTATTCTATTCTATTCTATTCTATTCTATTCTATTCTATTCTATTCTATTCTATTCTATTCTATTCTATTCTATTCTATTCTTCTTATTCTTCTATTCCATTCTGTTCCAATTCCTATTCTGTTCTATTCTATTCTATTTTCTTATTCTATTCTATTCTATTCTATTCTATTCTATTCTATTCTATTCTATTCTATTCTATTCTATTCTATTCTATTCTATTCTATTCTATTCTATTCTATTCTATTCTATTCTATTCTATTCTATTCTATTCTATTCTATTCTATTCCATTCCACGCCTCAGTTGTGTCCTCTCGTCACCAGCCTCCATCTTTGGGCCTTCCGCCCACGGGCATTGCCCTAACTCTGTGAAGTTCTGCAGGTTTTCCGACCTACCTGAGCGTGCTGTTGATCTGCAGAGCTTTGGACAGCATCTTGGCCCCGAGATCTTCCATGCTGTTCCCACTCAGGTCCACTTTGGTTAAGCAGGTGTTGCTCCCCAGAGCGTTGATCAGGATGCTGCAGCGTGTTTTCAGCCGGGAATCGGCCACTGAGAAAGACTGTAAAGACTTTGGGGGGGGGGGAAGAGAGAGAGAGAAACAGGATGAGGAGAGAAAGGGGGGGTCTGAGCAGCCAATCTGTATCCCCTAAAAAAAAATCCCCTTCCCTTCACCCCAGAGGCAACCATCATGAGAACCACCTTCAATTGTTTGCAAGGAACAATTCAGAGGCCTTGTAAGTGCCGTAGTTTGAAGGGACCTTGGGGGTCATCTAGTCCAACCCCCTGCTCAGGCAAGCAACCCTATACCTATTTCAGACAAATGGCTGTCCAATCTCTTCTTAAAAACTTCCAGTGTTGGAGCATTCACCGCTTCTGGAGGCAGGTGGTTCCACTGGTTAATTTTTCCAGGATGCTCCTAATGTCAGCCCCGCCCCCAAAATAAGCCCCAGTTAAGACCGTCAGCCAGACGGACGCATCGAGTACGTCCGTTTCAACGCACGACGAATGTATGGAAGGATAAAATGCTAATATTCATATCTAATTAAATATAAATAAATAATATCATTGACGTTAGTTATTTGAATAAATGTAGGTTGTTGCATGTGGGGAAAAATAAGGCATCACTTGAAAATAAGCCCTAACCTAATGGTCTTTTGGGGCAAAAATTAATATAAGTACCCGGTTTTATTTTAGGGGGAAATAAGGGTAATAATAATAATCGATAATTCTACAGAATTACGCTTCGCACAGCCAAGAACTTACGCAGTCTTCTTCTTGGATAAACTGCACTATCTTTTGGAGAATGTCTTCCAGAGTCCTGGTATAAAAAGATTAAAAAATGCACTTATCAATATTACATCGTCCTCAATATCACCGTCCTCTTCCTCTGCATGTTCGGAGCTGGGAACAAATTGCGCTCATTACAAGGAAATCCTCCACTTACGTCCACAAGCGTGCCCGGAATTTCTGTCACTAAGGGAGACAGTTGTTGAGTGAGTTTTGCCTCCATTTTACCCCCGTTCTGGCCACGGTTGTTAAGTGAATCACTGCAATTGTTAAGCGAGTCACACGGTCGTTAAGTGAATCTGGCTTCCCCATTGACTCTGCTTGTCAGAAGGTCGTCAAAGGGGATCACATGACCCCGGGACACCGCAACCGTCATAAATATGAGTCAGCTGCCAAGTCTCTGAATTTTGATCCTGTGACCATGGGAGATGCTGGAACAGTCGTAAAGTGTGACAATGCTCATGTTACTTTTTTCAGTCCCATTGTAACTATGAACAGTCACTAAACGAATTGTTTTAAGTCAAGGACTGCTTGTAATACGAGGATGGGACACCACTAGGAAATCCTAATGAGGTAAACGAGACAGGGACGCACAGTATGGAGGAATCTTATCCTAAAAAGAACAGGGGTGTGTTTGTTCAAATCATCAGGAACTGAAGTCCCTTTTAGGTGGTTAGTTTTAGCTAATTTTAGTTCCTTGGGAAAAGGAAAAAGAGACCACCAGAAACTCCTCAATTTTCCCTCAGAAATTACCGGAAGAGAACATGAATTGCCAGAGATGAAAGAGCATTTAACCCCCCTTCCTTTTAGATCAGTGTTCTTCAACCTCAACAACTTTAAGATGTGTGGACTTCAACTCCCAGAATTCCCAGCTTTGCTGGCTGGGGAATTCTGGGAGTTGAGGTCCAGACGTCTTATAAAGTTGCTGAGGTTGGGAAACACTGCTTTAATGGCTGGTTTCTGGGAGTTGAAGTCCACAAGTCCTAAAAGGGCCAAGTTTGAAGACCCCTGAATTAGATCATGGCCCAGCTCAAAAAAGCCTTAGCATCACTGGGCGCAGGAAAATGGCGCCTATTACAGGCCAACGCTCACCGGGATTTGACGTTGAAATTCTTTCCGAGCCAGAGATGTTTCAAAGATTTGTTCTTACTCAGCGCCGGGAGCAAGGTGATTAAATCCGTGTCGAAGCCTAAGGGAACGAGAAAATAGCAAACCAATCATGTTGGGAAGAACACGGTTTATTTCCTTGCAGTTTCTTTCTGTTATGTGATTTTTGCCTATGTAAGTAAAGGTCATCATCATCATCATCATCATCAAGTTGGAAGGTACCTTGGAGGTCATCTAGTCCAACCCCCTGCTCAGGCAGGAAACCCTACACCATTTCAGACAAAATGGCTGTCCAGTCTCTTCTTAAAAATGTCCAGTGTTGGAGCATTCACAGCTTCTGGAGGCAGGTTGTGACCCCCTTTGGCGACCTTCTGACAAGCAAAGTCAATGGGGAGGGGAAAGTCCAATTCACTTAGCGACCGTGTGACTAACTTAACAACGGCGGCGATTCTCTTAGCAGCTGTGGCAAGGAAGGTTGTAAAACGGGGCAAAACTCACTTAAGAATTGTCTCAGCCACAGAAATGTTGGGCTCGATTGTGGTCATAAGTAAGTGGAGGAATTCCTGTAGTCCTCGACTTATGACGGTCACTTAGTGATCATGTGACCACCAGTTATTATGGTGGAGGGGAAAAACACCTGATTTACAACCGCTTTCTGCACTTAAAACCACGGCAGCATTCCCATGGTGAGGTGATTGCGAGACAGTGGCATTCCTTCCTCAGAACTTACGTCCAAACCGAATTTCCCACTCACCGTTATCTGAAATATTGAGACCGCTCAAGGCGCTTATGCCGGGCATTTGTTCTTGAAGCACTTGAGCTCCCGGAGAACGTAGCTAGGATAGAAGGACAAAAATAAAACTTGATTTATTTATTTACCGTACGGCACATTCACATCCTATTTCAGTCAAAAAATGGAACACGGGGCTAAAAGACAAGATGCAGATAGAATATGAAACCGGAAACCTTAACAGGAAGATTACAAACTGCTATCAGTATTTATATATATATATATATAAATATATATATATATTTATAAATATATATATATATATACGGTATATATATATATATACACAGTGTATATATATATATATATATATATATATATATATATATATATATATATATATATATATATATATATATATATACAGTGTATATATATATATACAGTATATATATATATATATATATATATATATATATATATATATATATATATATATATATATATATATATATATATATATATATATATATATATATATATATATATATATATATATATATATATATATATATATATATATATATATATATATATATATATACCGTGTATATATATATATATATATATATATACACGGTATATATATATATATATATATATATATATATATATATATATATATATATATATATATATATATATATATATATATATATATATATATATATATATATATATATATATATATATATATATATATATATATATACTGTATATATATATATACACTGTGTATATATATATATATATATATATATATATATATATATATATATATATATATATATATATACACTGTGTATATATATATATATATACCGTATATATATATATATATATATATATATATATATATATATATATATATATATATATATATATATATATATATATATATATATATATATATATATATATATATATATATATATATATATATATATATATATATATATATATATATATGTTAAGTATTTGTCAAGGCTTTTTGAATGCACCTTGCTAATTAACTCTTTCATTCCTGTTTTGACAGCTCATTATTTGTGCAAATTATTCAAATTGCTAATAAAGAATTTGGGAGGCTGAGATGATCATTTCGAACTCTTTATGTTCTCATCAGTCAGTCATACCCTTTATCTGAGATTCGAACCTTGCACAAATAATGAGCTGTCATAAGTTGACTATATCCTGTGGATAAGCCTTGAGTCAGGCCAAAACAGGAATGAAAGAGTTAATTAGCAAGGTGCATTCAAAAAGCCTTGACAAATACTTAACACATATTTACCTTGCCTTCTAGCTAATAAAAGAGAGAAAGAACCTGTGGCTCAGGAAGTTAAAACAACTGCCTAATATATAATCAGCCCAGGTTCGAATCTCAGATAAAGGGTATGACTGACTGATGAGAACATAAAGAGTTCGAAATGATCATCTCAGCCTCCCAAATTCTTTATTAGCAATTTGAATAATTTGCACATATATATATATATATATAGACATTTGTTAACTGAATTTTGCCCCATTTTATGACCCTTCTTGCCTCCAAACTGAGTCCCTGCAATTGTTAAATTAGCAACACCATTGTTAAGTGAATCCGGCTTCCTACATTGACTTTGCTTGTCAGAAGGTTGTAAAAGGAGATCACGTGATTTTCCCTCCCCTAACCCGGGATGCTGCAACCGTCCTAAGTCCAGGCCAGTTTCCAAGCCTCTGAATTTGGATCACATGACCGCAGGAATGCTGCAACAGTCATCAATACGAGTCAGTTGCCAAGCATCCGAATTTCGATGACGTGACCACGGGGGTGCCGCGACGGTCGTTAAGTGTGAAAAACTGGTCACAAGTCACTTTTTTCAGTGCCATTGCAACTTCGAAGGTCACTGAACAAGCTGTTGTAAGTTGAGGACTTTACCTGTACTACAACTCATAAATAAATCACTGCGGTCATTAAGCGAGACATCATGTCACCACAACTTGGGACCTTCCCTGACTGCTTTCCTGTGGTCATTACTTGTGGGAAGCCGGTGGGGAAAGTCACAAATGGGAATGACACAACTTTGGGAGGCTGTAACCGTCACACGTGTGACGTGGTCGCCCCCCTGCATACACGCGAAGACGTTTAGGCTCAAGGTTCAGCGGTAAGTTGCTTTTTTCCAGCGCCAAACAGCTGCTAAACGAATGGCCACATCTTGAGGACTAGCAGCATATGTAGACCAATTATATTTGCAAAAAGAAGAGCAGCGAAGTGGCGAAGTCATTTATTTGAGCATGGAAGTGCTCAGAGGCACTTGGGACAGATGTGCAAAAAAAAAGTTTACGCGTTGGATAATTCCTCACACATCTTAATTTTTACCTCACATCCGCTCAGATCCAGGTGCAGCTCACTGAGGTGGGTGTTGGCAGACAAACCTTGCATGAGAGACCTGTGGGAAGGGAGCAAACTCGGATTATTGTGTTTTTCAATGTTTTTGCCATGTATCTTCCCTCTTGAGGCCTTGAAAAGGGAAGGATTGAGGCCTACCAAACCTCCAGATATTTATAAATGGGATGAACTTAAAAAGCTACAACACAAACTGACACACAGTGTTAGGCACAGGGTGAAATTGTTACTCCATTAGTGCCTGCCCTTATTATAAAAAAAGGAAAAGGCTCTGTTTTCCCCAACAAATGCAGACAACACATGCACATAGACTAACATGTATTAGAGAGCCAGTTGGCCTAGTGCACAGGTCTGCAACCCGCGGCTCCGGAGCTGCATGCGGCTCTTTCAGCCGTCTCCTGCGGCTCCCAGTCCTCTGCCATGTGCAGTCCAAAAAAAAAAAAAAGTGGGACTAAAAAAGTTCAACCAATCAATTCAAATATGCAGGGTAGGTGCATATCTCGCCTTGGCTCCACTCTTCAGTCAAACCCTGTTCTGCGCACGTGCGCATGTACGCGCATGTGCACACTTTTTTTGCGGCTCCCAGTTTTTCCTTTTGTGAGGGAACCGGTTCCGAGTGGCTCTTTCACTGTTTCAGGTTCCTGACCCCTGGCCTAGTGGTTAAGGTAGCAGTCTAGACAGCAGGAGACGGTGAGTTCTAGTCCCGCCTTAGGCAAGAAAGCCAGCTGGGTGACTTTGGGCCGATCACCAGGAGACTGTGAGTTCTAGTCCTGCCTTAGCATGAAAGCCAGCTGGGTGACTTTGGGCCAATCACAAGGAGATGGTGAGTTCTAGTCCTGCCTTAGGCATGAAAGCCAGCTGGGTGACTTTAGGACAATCACCAGGAGACTGTGAGTTCTAGTCCTGCCTTAGCATGAAAGCCAGCTGGGTGACTTTGGGCCAATCACAAGGAGATGGTGAGTTCTAGCCCTGCCTTAGGCATGAAAGACAGCTGGGTGACTTTGGGCCAATCACCTGGAGACGGTGAGTTCTAGTCCTGCCTTAAGCATGAAAGCCACTGGGTGACTTTGGCAGAATCAACAGGTAATGGTGAGTTCTAGTCCTGCCTTAGGCATAAAAGCTGCCTGGTAACTTTGGGCCAATCACCAGGCGACAGTGAGTTCTAGTCCCACTTGAGGCGTAAAACTTTGGTTGACTTTGGTCCAGTCCCTCTCTCTCAGCCCCAACCCACCTCACAGGGTTGTTAGCTCCGTTTTGTGACTCGACACCCCAATGCTATGGCACATTAGACCACCACACACCCCGTTTTGTTCCAGGCGGCGCCCAACGTGGGGCCGTGGCCGTGCTTGAGACTCACCGCAAGGCTTCTACGGGGACCCTGACGCCGGATAGATTCACGCAATTGAGCGAATAGGCACTGCAGAAAAACTGCTTCAGAGAGGGCGGGAACTCTTTTCCCTTCCTGGGGGAGAGAGGGTTCCTATTATTATTATTTTTGGGGGGGGAAACAGACACACCCACCCCCTCTCCCCTTGCAAATTATTGAAAAAAACAATATTATCCTTACCGGTGGGAAAAGGTGTTTCGTGAAAGATTGAGGTAACAGAGACGAGGGCAGCAGCCGTGCAGCAACGCACTAAAAAGCTACACAAACAGAGAAACCCACACCGAGAGGTGAACCGGGGTCCTGCTTAATGAATCGCAGGCTGCCATCAACCCGGTAAGTACTCCGTAGCCAATCTGTCCCCGTATGTGTTGTCTGAGATGCCTCACTGCATCTATCCCAAAGGTGGGGTTTTTTTTTTCTCAGGAGGCAACGGGACTGTCCAGTTTTTCTTCGAAGACGTTTCGCTTCTCACCCCAGAAGCTTCCTCAGCTTTGAGTGGAAGGATTTGTACTCCTTTGCAGGCAGCTGGTCATTTGCCTTCTTTTAGGGAGTCGTTGAGGTCACCTGGAGGTTTTTACCTGTGTCCTCAGGGTCACCTGAGTGATGCAAATAGGCGTGAGGCCTTCTTGGCTGCAGGATGCTTTCTGCCCTGGGTCCCTTCCCTGTTGAAAACAGGATCAGGTAAAGATCCTGAGGACAGAGACAAACCTCCAGGTGGCCTCAACGACAACCCTAAAAGAAGGCAAATGACCAGCTGTCTGTAAGGAGCATAAATCCTTCCATTTTCCCCACCCTCCACTCACGAGCTGAAGAAGCTTCTTGGATCAGAAGCAAAACGTCTTCAAAGAAAAATAAGAAAGTCCAGTTGCCTCTTGGGGGAAAAAACGCACCTTTGGGACAAGTGAGGACACAGAACCAACCTCCAAGCAGCTTCAATAGCTCTCCAAAGGAAGGCAAATGACCAGCTGTCTGCAAGGAGTATAAATCCTTCCATTTCCCCCACCATCTGGTAGAGCTGAAGAAGCTTCTTGGGTGAGAAGCAAAATGTCTTCAGAGAAAAAGAAGAAAGGTCCAGTTGACTCCTGAAAAAAAAGCAGCTTTGGGGCAACTGAGGACTCAAATAAACCTCCAAGTGGCCTCAACGGCTCTCTAAAAGAAGGCAAATGACCGGGTTTTTTTTCTGCAAGCAGTATAAATCCTTCCGTTCCCAATCATTCAGTCAGAGCTGAGGAAGCTTCTGGGATGAGAAGAGAAACCTCCTCAAAGTAAAACGAGAAAGTCCAGATGCCTCCTGAAAAAAGCTGCTTTGGGACAACCCTGATCTGGAGGATGGAGAATCTCCACGGAGACTTACTGCGTCTACTGCGCAGTCCGTGGAGGAGAGATCCAGGTGTATCAGTGCGTTGGGTTGGGCCAGGAACGAGTAGAAACTCTGTAGGGAAACCAAGAAAGGAAAGGCATCAGTAAACCAGGACGCAGGTAGTCCTCAATTTACGACCACGGTGGAGCCCAAAACCGACGTGGCTGAGGGAGAAATTTGTTCAGCGAGCTTTGCCCTGTTTTACGATGAAGCGAATCCGGCTTCCCGCGTGGGCTTTGCTTGTCAGACGGTTGCAACAGAGGACCACGTGACCCCGGGACACCGCGACCGTCATAAACAGGAGTCGGCAAGCACCTGAATTTTGATCATGTGACTCTGGGGATGCCGCAAGGCGCGTAAGTGTGGAAAACAGTCATCAGTCCCTTTTTTTCAGTGCCGTCGTAACTTTGAAGGGTCACTAAACGAATCGTCGTAAGGATTAGCTGTACTTCTACCATGCAGGTTTTTTTTTTTAAATTTACTTATCTAATGCTGGATTCCCCCATGTTGGAACGCTCCAGATTCTGGAGATACGGGGAGATTATATTATTATAATATTGGTTCCCCCCTCCTTCCAAACATGGGAGTTCTCATCTGGAATTGGATTTTCTGGGCAATGCTGTGATCTGGCTCCCCAACGTCTTCACTGCAGCTGGATAATAGAATGACAACGTTGGAAGGGACCTTGGAGGTCTTCTAGTCCAACCCCCTGCTCAGGAAGAAGGCCCTATCCCATTTCTGACAAATGGCTGTCCAATATCTTCTTAAAGAGGAGGAGGAGGAGGAACAGAATAATAGCTGGAAGGGACCTCTGGAGGTCATCTAGTCCAACCCCCTGCTCAGTCAGGAAACCCTAGACCATTTCAGACAAACGGTTGTCCAGTCTCTTCTTAAAAAGGAGGAGGAGGAGGAATAAGGGAAGAGGAGGAGAAAGGGAGGAGGAGGAGGAGGAGGAGAATAACAGAGTTGGAAGGGACCTTAAAGGTCTTCTAGTCCAACCCGCTGGCTCAGGCAGGAAACCCTAGAGAACCATTTCAGATGAAGGGATGCGATGTCAAGTCACTCACGTTTGCCTCGTCAGTGCCCAGAAGGCCGGGATTTTTGCTTAAGTCAAGATGGCGGAGAGAACTGGTGAAGGCTGGGTTGGCACTGAAGGTCTGGCACAAAACGGCAAGTCCTGAGGAAGGAAGCGGAGAATACTTTGGGTCTTGAGCAGGGGTAGGTAACCTTGGCTCTTTTATGACTCGTGGACTTCAATTCCCAGAATTCCTCAGCCAGCTTGGCTCAGCTTGGCAACCTCTCCATTTCTCCTCAGCATGGCTGGCTCAGGAATTCTGGGAGTTGAAGTCCACAAGTCATAAAAGAGCCAAGGTTGCCTATCCCTGGTCTTAAGTGTTTAAAGCCAACTTCCTTAACTGGGTATGGGAAGACTTCCATTCCCAGAATTCCCTGCAACAGCTATGCTGACTGAGGAATCCTGGGAGTTGAAGTCTAGTGGACACCTCTGAGCCCTTGTGGAGAATTCTGGGATATGAAGGCCCCACAACCTGGAGGGGACCCCCATTTAGTCTGGAGTCGTGTTTCTCCACCTTGACAGCTTGCAGATGGGTGGACTTCAACTCCCAGAATTCCCCAGACAGAACAGGAATTCTGGGAGTTGAGGTCTACCCATCATCAAGTTGCCAAAGTTGAGAAATACTGCTCTGGAATAGAAAATGGATTGAAATCCCCCAACTGCCCTGAACCCATGTTTTCTCAATTTATATCTGCTGCTTCTGTTCTGTTTTTAAGTGTTAGCCACTCAGTCATCCATATATAAACATATAAATAAAAGTAGTGAATTCCTTCTTTCCCCTCTCCCTCCCTCCCTCCCTTTTTCCTTCCTTCCTTCCTTTCTTTTTCCATCTTCTCCTTCCCTCTCCTCCCTCCCTGCTACCCTTCCTTCCTTCCTTCTTTCCTTCCTCCCTCTCTCCTTCTCTACCTCCCTCCCTTTTCCTCCCTCCCTTCCTCTCTCCCTCCTTCCCTTCTTCCTACCCTTCCTTCCTCCCTCCCTCTCTCCCTTGTCTCCCTCCCTCCCTTCCTCTCTCCCTCCTTCCCTTCCTTCCTTCCTCCCTCTCTCCGTCTCTCCCTCCCTTCCTTTTCCTTCCTTCCTTCCTCCCTCCCTTTTCCCTCCCTCCCCTTTCTTCCTCCTTCCCTCCCTCCCTGCTACCCTTCCTTCCTTCCTCCCTCTCTCCTTCTCTCCCTCCCTCCCTCCTTCCCTCCCCTTTCCTCCCTCCCTCCCTTCCCTTCCTTTTCTTTCCATTCTTCCTCCCTCCCACTTCCCTCCCTCCCTCCCTTCCTTCTTTCCTCCTTCCCTCCCACCCTTCCTCCCACCCTTCCTCCCTCCCCCCCTCTCTCCCTTCCTCCCTTTTCCTCCCTCCCTCCCTTCCCTTCCTTTTCCTTCCTCCCACCCTCCCTTTTCCCTTCCTTCCTTCCTTCCTTCCTTCCTCCCCTTTCTTCCTCCTTCCCTCCCTCCCTCCCTCCTTCAGTCCCTTTTCCTCCTTCCCTCTCTCCCTCCCTCCCTGAAAAGGAAGGGGAACGCAGCATCTCTGCTCCAGATTCCTTTGCGGACCCCCCCCCTCTTCCTCCCCCCCCCACTCCCTTTGCCCCACCGGTGCCCCGGGGTACCTTTCGCAGTGATGCCGGTCTTGGAAAGGCAGAGTTTGCTAAGGCCTTTGGGGAAGCAGAGGAGCTGCTGACTCAGGGCACCCAGGCCTGTGCGGAGGGGAGAGAAGAAAGGGGTCAGCAGGCTCTCTTTCCCCCAAGGACCCCCCCCTCGCCCGCCCCCCCATTTCAAAGCAAGCCTAGATCACCCCACAGGCTTCTGCAGGGTCCAGTGGTCTGCAGATCTCCTATCTTCGACCCGGTGCCCTCCAGATGTGGTGGGCTCCAAACTCTCAGGACCCCAAACTCCAGCCAAGTCAGGATCCTGAGAGCCAAAGCCCCCACCCCCCAACTTGTGGGGACCCCTAGGGGGGTGGGGAGCTCTGCAAATCACCTTTGTCCTCCAGGGGGTTGTGCGAAAGCGTCAGGACGTGGAGGGCGGTGTTGGGGTTTTCCGCCAAAACGTTGGCGAGTTTCATGGCAAAATCCCTGCGGAGAGAGAGGGGGGGAGGGAGGGAGGGAGAGAGAGAGAGAGAGAGAGAGAGAGAGAGAGAGAAGGAGAAGAGAGCAGATCAGGCGGAAACCTGACCGGAGAAGCGCATTTTAAGGGCGCCTTTGCAAGGCCGAAGATGGGAACGAGAGTGGAGAAGGCCAGGATTTTCTCTCCCCAGCAGCCTCCAACCTTGCAAGTCAGGAAAGGTGCATGCCAAAGTCTCGCCAAGCCTCACGTTTTTAACCCTGCATTGTCCAGCACCAGCTCCTCCAGGTGATGGGACTTGCTCACCGTGTGCAGAATCTGCTCGGCTACTTCGGAGCCCTGGAAAGGGAAGGGAAGGGAAGGGAAGGGAAGGGAAGGGAAGGGAAGGGAAGGGAAGGGAAGGGTGGAAGGAGAGACGGAGACAGGAGCAGAACTTGAGCCAGCCTGGACGTCCAGCCAGACTTTTGAGCAAGTTCCTCATTCCTCTTCCCTCCCTCCCTCCCTCCACCTACTAGCCAGCCAGCCAGTCCTCCCTCTATTCATCCATCCATCCACCAGCCATTTTTCTCTCCATCCATCTCTCCATCCAACTTTCCACCCATTAATTCATCCATCCATTTATCTTTCCATCCCTCCCTCCCTCCAACTTTCCATCCATCTACCATCCTTCCATCATCCATTTCTCCATCCCTCCATTATCTTCCCATCCCTCCATCCATCAGCCATCCCTCCATCTTTCCAACCATTCATCCATCCTTGCCTCCATTTGTCCATCCTTCCATCCTTCCATCCATCTACCCATCCTCCCATTCACCCACTCAGCCATCCATCCATTTATCCATACACCCATCCTTCTGCTCACCCACTCACCCACCCCTCTCCATCCCTCCATTATCTTCCCATTCCTCCATCCATCCACTGCCCTTCCATCATCCATCCCTCCATTCTCTTCCCATTCCTCCATCCATCCATCCACCGCCCTTCCATCATCCATCCATCCCTCCATTATCTTCCCATTCCTCCATCCATCCACTGCCCTTCCATCATCCATCCCTCCATTGTCTTCCCATTCCTCCATCCATCCATCCATCCACCACCCTTCCATCATCCATCCCTCCATCCCTCCATTCTCTTCCCATTCCTCCATCCATCCATCCATCCATCCACCCTTCCATCATCCATCCCTCCATTCTCTTCCCATTCCTCCATCCATCATCCATCCATCCATCCACCGCCCATCCACCTCTCCATCCCTCCATTATCTTCCCATCTTTCCATCTATCAGCCATCCATCTATCCATCCATCCATCTTTCCATCCATTCATCCATCCTTGCATCCATTTATCCATCCTTCCATCTTTTGATCCATCTACCCATCCTCTCACTCACTCACCCATCCATCCATTTATCCATACACCCATCCTCCCACTCACCCACGCACTGGCTGAGGAATTCTGGGAGTTGAAGTCCACAAGTCCTAAAAGGGCCAAGTTTGAAGACCCCTGCTTTAATCGGTCACTAAATGAACTGCTGTTAAGTCGAGGACTAGCTGTGCTGAACAGAAGGTGACCACAGATAAGGAAGGACTCCGAAACAGTCATAGGAACGTACCAGCCGCAAATCCTTGCAGTAAAGTTTGGTAAACCACTGGTTGTAAGCCAAAGCTGCCACAATCAAAGCCAGGTCTCTGGGACGTGAAGAAAAAAATGGAAAAGAAGGGGGGGGGGGAGTTAGAAGGAGGATAAACCAGTGACGGTTTGTCTCACAAAGTTCTCCTCTGATTTTAAAAACTCACCCTAGAGCAGAGTTTCTCAACCTTAATCCCTTTAAGTTGCCTGGACTACAACTCCCAGAATTCCACAGACAGCATTCTGGGTGTTGAAGCCCACGCGGCTTAAAGCGGCAGAGGTTGAGAAACGGTGTCCTAGAGCAGGGCTCTTCAAACTTGGCCCTTTTATGACTTGTGGACTTCAACTCCCAGAATTCTTCAACCAGCCATGCTGGCTGAGGAATTCTGGGAGTTGAAGTCCACAAGTCATAAAAGGGCCAGGTTTGAAGACCCCTGCCCTAGAGCATTGGAGTCCCTCAGAAAAGAACAACAAGAAAACAAAATAAGGGACTGAAGGAGGACGGAACCTCGGCCGGTTTATGACACTACAACTCCCATGTTCCTTGGTGGGAAGGAAAAGCCACTGTCTCTTATTCCCCCAATTGATAATTTTCCAGTTTTAAAAAGCACCCTCTCTCAAAGAGGCAGTGCTTTCAACTTCTGAATCTTATCTAAGATGACCATCCGATGACCACTTTGGAAAGGTCTCCACCATGATTAAAATTAAAATTAAAATTAATATGGGGATTAAGATTAGGATTAAGATTAAAATTAAGATTGGGATTAAGGTTAGGATTAAGATTAAAATTAAGATTGGGATTAAGATTAAGATTGGGATTGGGATTAAGTTTAGGATTAAGGTTAAAATTAAAATTGGGATTAAGATTAGGATTAAGATTGGGATTAAGATTAACTTCCAGGGTTATCGAACACAAGAGTAAGGAATCAGAAGGCAAGATGGTCACTGTGGCCACACCAAGATATTCTCATTTTTTGGCTAAATTAACACCTCACGCTTAACTCAGCAACGAATTTACCCATTTCCAGATTCCCATCATTTGCTGGGGTTTGCAGAGTGAACTAAACCATTTCATGATGGGTAGAATTCAACTCCCAGAATTCCCATGTTCTGGGGTTGAGAAGATAGGGAAGTCAGCTGGGTAGTGGGGTGGGGGGCAGGGTGGGGGGCTCCAAAGGGAGCTTCTCACCGACTTTCCAAGTGGGAAAAATCCAACAGGTTGAACTCCCGGTTGTCCTCAGAATGATAAATCGTGTCCACGTCCTGGAAACAGTTGAGAAAGGCCGGAGAAAGAAAAAACATGCAATTATTTTCACAGTTACAATGGATTCCTCCCAGGACCTCCAGCAGCATCTTAAGCACCCGCGTTCTTCCTCTGTTCTCCTATGCCCCTGTTGTCATGGCATGTGGGAAGGACCTTGGGAGCTGGAGTGGAAGCGGCAGAGGAGAGAGTGGGTAATAAGAAGCTGCTGAGTTCTCGGAAGGAAACGGGACTGGAGGAGAGTTTTTGGGGAGGACAGGAGAAAGGAGGGGAGGGGGAGAGGGAAGGAGAGGGAGAGGAGAAGAAAAGAGAGGGAGAGAGTGGGGCGGGGAAAAGGGAGAGGAAGGGGGAGAGGAGAAGATAGAGGGAGAGAGAGAGTGGGGAAAGGAAAGGGAGAGGGAGAGAGGGGAGAGGAGAGAAGCAGAGGGGGAGAGAGAGGGAAGGAGAGGAGAGAAAGAGGAGGGGGAGGAAAAGGAAAGGGGAG
>NC_138210.1:72786040-72841335 GCF_964194415.1 Vipera berus | reverse complement strand
AGAGGGAAGGAGAGGAGAGGGAGAGAGAGAGGAAAGGAAAGGGAGAGGGAGAAGAGAGCAGAGGAGAGAGAGGGAGGAGGAAAAGGAAAGGGAGAGGGAAGGAGAGGGAGAAGGAGAGGGAGAGGGAGAGGCAGTCGAGAGCAGGAGAGGGAGAGAGGAAGAGGAAGGGGGAGAGGAGAAACTAGGAGAGGGAGAGAGAGAGGAAAGGAAAGGGAGAGGGAGAAGAGAGCAGAGGGGAGAGAGAGGGAAGGAGAGGAGAGGAGAGAGAGAGGAGGTGGAGGAAAAGGAAAGGGGAGAGGGAGAGGGAAGGAGAGGGAGAGGAAGGGGGAGAGGAGAAACTAGGAGAGGGAGAGAGAGAGAGAGGAAAGGAAAGGGAGAGGGAGAAGAGAGCAGAGGAGAGAGAGGGAAGGAGAGGAGAGAGAGGGAGGAGGAAAAGGAGAGGGAGAGGGAGAGGGAAGGAGAGGGAGAGGAGGACGAGAGCAGGAGAGGGAGAGAGGGAGAGGAGAGGGGAGAGGGAAGGCGAGAGAGAAGGAAGGAAGTCACTTTTGCTCAAGCAAGCCAGCCGTCCCTCACTCTTCTCAGCTGGTCAGCTCACCCATTGAACTTCTTCCCGGCAAGACTGTCCATTGTAATCGCAAAGGGCCGCGTACGTTTCAGAGAAACCTCCTGGGGACGAGAGAAAAAGAGTTATGTTTCCTCTCCACCGCCTTCCTGGACAAGCTCGACCAGCTGAAGATCAGATATGTACCTGCAACCTCCTTAACAAGACTTCCTGTTTTATTCGTAACCCAAACCTTCCATCCAGACAATCTAGTGTCTCGGGAAGACCTTGGGCGAGAAACACCTTCCCGAAGTCCTAGCAAAGCGATTCCCCACCCCACCCCACCCCCGCCCCCCAAAATAATTCTGTTTTGAGCAAGGCTACGGGCATTCTCATTTCTGACTAGGTCGATAATGTGGATATTGATAATCCTTAGTCTCAACGTCATCAAACGTTTAGAACGAGCCCCAACCAATAAGCAAAGAATTGTATTTAAAATGGACTTTTCTGCTTTCCTTGAAATGAAACCACAGCCTCTCCAGGCAATATATCTTTGATAGCCAAGGGCTGGAGGGACGAGACAGAAATATGATTTATACGCTTCTAAAGCCTCGGTGGCTGCGAGCACTTAAAAGCAGAGTACGAGGCTAAGTGGAGCTCGTCCGATCCAGCAAAGCCATTTGTAGCTTTTTAGAAGAACGCTTCCGGGATTCAGGTCAGTGGGCTAATTGGAAAATGCCATAGCTGTAATTAAAATTTCATACAATTTGCTTCAGAGCAGTGCCTAAACTCTCTGGACTACAAGGATACGGGGCTGAAAACCCGTGCAGACTCCGCGCACCGAATCTCCTTCTCACCGCAAATGCTGTGAATGGTGGAATTTGAACTTTCTGAATTGGGGGACACGTCCCGGGAAGTCTCCGGAGTTTCCACGTTCCCATGCCGGATCAGGCAGCTGGAATGGAGTAAGGTGAGGGGGGGGGAGAGAAAGGAATTTATATCAGGAGCACCTGAGATCTTATACTTTTTTCACACAGTCTGCATGATACTCCTCATTTAGTGACCGTTCAAAGTTGCGATGGACCCTGGTTTTAAAATTCTGATGCTGGACTCCTCCTTCTGTGCTCCTGTGAGCACATTTTGGGAGCTCAGCAACCAGCCCACATTTATGACTGTTTGAAGGGTCACTAAATGAACTGTTGTAAATTGTGGACTAGTTTTACCAGCACACACACACACACACACACACACACACACACACACACACACACACACACACCAGGCATTTTTGATCATTTCCCAGCATTCCTGCTTTTTCTCGCCTACTCACACGGAAGCCGGACTCGGGAAAATTTTGGCTAAGGCAGAGTTGACGTGTCTGGTCACCTGTCCGGCACTTTCTGGAGTTGGAAATTTGAGGTTGTAATTTGCTTTCTCTGTTTCCAGCAAGATCTGAAAGCCAGGAAGGAAGGAAGGAAGGAAGGAAGGAAGGAAGGAAGGAAGGAAGGAAGGAAGGAAGGAAGGAAGGAAGGAAGGAAGGAAGGAAGGAAGGAAGGAAGGAAGGAAGGAAAGAGAGAGAGAGAGAGAGAAAGAGAAAGAGAAAGAAAGACAGAAAGAAAGAGAAAGAAAGAAAGAAAAAAGAAAGAAAGAAAGAAAGAAAGAAAGAAAGAAAAAAAGAAAGGAGGAAGGAGAGAAAGAAAGAAAGAAAAAAGAAAGAAGGAAGGAAGGAGAGAAAGAAAAAAGAAAGAGAAAGAAGGAAGGAAAGGAGGAAAGAAAGAAAGAAGGGTGAGAAAGAAAGGAAGCAGAGAAAGGAAGGAAGGAGAAAGAGAGAGAGAGAAAGAAAGAAAGAAAGAAAAAGGAAGGAAGGAAGGAAGGAAGGAGGAAGGAGAGAAAGAAAGAAAGAAGAGGAAGGAAGGAGAGAAAGAAAGAAAAAGAAAGGGAAAGAAGGAAGGAAAGAAGGAAAGAAGGAAAGAAAGAAAGAAGGAGAGAAAGAAGGAAAGAAGGAGAGAAAGAAAAAAAAGGAAGGGAGGGAGGGAGGGAGGGTGGGACTTAGTAAAGATCGATCCTCAAACCAATAAATAAAACCAATTTACTTTTTTAGCGAAATGGGCTGTTTCTTACCTGGTTATGATTCAATGTGTTTAATGCTCGGATCTCCAAGACGTTGAACGAGCTTTCGGGCTACATAAGAGAAGGAAGAAATTTAGCCTCGATTTCTACAGCTATAAAATTTACATTTCGTTTGAGTCAAGTGCCATTTCAGGGATGTGACTGTGTGTTTTTTCCCTGACAACAGTACAAGATAGGCATTTTCCTGATTCCTTTGTGTTGTTTTTTTAACTCATAGTGTGGGGACTTTAAATCTCCAAGGTCTAAGAATTCTATTCTATTCTATTCTGTTCTGTTCTGTTCTGTTCTGTTGCATTCCTTATTCTATTCTATTCTGTTCTGTTCTGTTCTGTTGCATTCCTTATTCTATTCTATTCTATTCTATTCTGTTCTGTTCTGTTCTGTTCTGTTCTGTTCTGTTGCATTCCTTATTCTATTCTATTCTATTCTATTCTATTCTATTCTATTCTATTCCTTATTTTATTATTCTATTCTGTTCTGTTCTGTTCGGTTCTGTTCCATATTTTATTATTTTATTCTTTCTGTTCTGTTCTATTCCATTCCATTCCATTCCATTCTGTATTTTATTATTCTATTCCGTTCTGTTCCATTCCATTCCTTATTCTATTCTATTCTATTCTATTCTATTCTATTCTATTCTATTCTATTCTATTCCATTCCATTCCATTCCATTCCATTCTGTATTTTATTATTCTATTCCGTTCTGTTCCATTCCATTCCTTATTCTATTCTATTCTATTCTATTCTATTCTATTCTATTCTATTCTATTCTATTCTATTCTATTCTATTCTATTCTATTCTATTCTATTCTATTCTATTCTATTCTATTCTATTCTATTCTATTCTATTCTATTCCATTCCATTCCATTCCATTCCATTCCATTCCATTCCAAATTTCGATCCTGCAACCATAGGGGGTGCTGCAACGGTTGTAAGTGTGAAAAACATCATAAGTGACTTGTTTCAGTGCCATTGTAACTTTGAACAGTCACTAAACGAATTGTTTTAATTCGAGGACTGCTTGTAATACAAGGATGGGACACCACTAGGAAATCCTAGTGGGGTAAACGAGAGGGGGACTCACAATCTGGAGGAATCTTACCCTAAAAAGAACAGGGGTGTGTTTGTTGAAATCATCAGGAACTGAGGTCCCTTTTAGCTGGTTAGTTTTTAGCTAATTTTAGTTCCTTGGGAAAAGGAAAAAGAGACCACCAGAAACCCCTCAATTTTCCCTCAGAAATTACCGGAAGAGAACATGAATGGCCAGAGATGAAAGAGCTTTTAACCTCCCTTTCCTTTAGATCAGTGTTCTTCAATCTCAACACCTTTAAGATGTGTGGACTTCAACTCCCAGAATTCCCAGCTTTGCTGGCTGGGGAATTCTGGGAGTTAAAGTCCAGATGTCTTATAAAGTTGTTGAGGTTGCAATACTCTGTCTTAAATAACCTATTTTCTCTCTCCTCTGTTCCACTCACCTTGGCAGGCATCTTAATTCCAAACAAATAGATACGCCAGGTGGTAAGAACCTGTCGAGAAGAAAAATAATAATAATAATAAAAATAGAATAAAACTAAGATCGGTGAGTTTCAATGCATAAATTGGCTATAATCTTGGAGATATGCAAGATGGCCTTTTCCTTCTCCCCACCCCTGATTATGAAATTATGGGGGAGGGTTACTTAACATTTGGCTTTGCTTTTTGATCCACATTCCCTATCCCCAAGGCCACCCAGGCTGGGAATGATGGGTGCTGTAGGCGTTAGGAAAGAACCAAATCAGCCACACTGCCGGTGTAAAAATTCCTCCGCACACCGTGATGCTTTGGAAGGGAATATTGGAAAGCAGAACCGAGAAAGGGCCTTTGTGAGTTTGTTGCGTGTGCCAGCGAGAAAAAGACAAATTGACTAATCAGGAATTCATGGGGGGAGGGGAAAGGGAGAGCGAGTGTGAGCCATTAAAAGATCTTCTGAAAAAGAAACATGAAAGGATCAGACAGCGTCTTTATCCATTTGCAAGGGAGAAGAGGTGAATTATTGATGGCTTAAGATTTCTTGCTTAGCAACGAGGTTGGGAGGCACCGAGGCACAGAGATAATATACAACCACCGGCACAATTGCTCCCTAGTCGTGGTTGGAAAAGAAAAGAAAAGAAAAGAAAAGAAAAGAAAAGAAAAGAAAAGAAAAGAAAAGAAAAGAAAAGAAAGAAAGAAAGAAAGAAAGAGAGAGAGAGAGAGAGAGAGAGAGAGAGAGAGAGAGAGAAAGAAAGAAAGAAAGAAAGAAAGAAAGAAAGAAAGAAAGAAAGAAAGAAAGAAAGAAAGAAAGAAAGAAAGAAAGAACAGGAGTCTGGTCGCAGCTTTTACGACTCGCTCTTTTTATTAAAAAGCAGAAGCTTCCCCGATGCATCTCAGGAAGCGATCAGCGGCTCGTGAAATCTTCTGCTTTTTCATAAGGCGAGCCGGTTGGAAAAGACGCTACCAGGCTTCTAATTTTTGGCGACCACAAAGTCACCCTGTTCTTCTCCTCCTTACGCCTTGTGAAACTGGTTCGCCTTTTCCTTCCTCCTTTTCATGGTTCAGGTCTGCTAATACAATCCTTGGTTGTATAAACAGAGGCACAGAATCAAAATCACGGGAGGTATTAGTACCGCTTTACAAAGCCTTTTTAGCGAGGCCACGCTTGGAATACGGCATCCAGCTTTGGTTGCCACATTACAGGAAAGATGTTGAGACTTTGGAAAAAGTGCAGAGAAGAGCAACTAAGATGATTAAAGGCCTGGAGACAAAAAATGGTGCCAGGATTTGGGAATGGCCAAACTAGAAAAAAAGAAGGACTTGGAGGGGGGGACATGATAGCAGAGTCCCGATATTGGAGGGGCTGCTAAAAGGAGGAGGGGGTCAACCTATTCCCCAAAGCACCAAAAGGCAAGACAAGACTCAATGGATGGAAACTAATCAAGGAGAGAAGCAACCTGGAGTTAAGGAGAAACTTCCTAACAGTGAGGACAATTAACCAGTGGAACAGCTTGCCACCAGAAATTGTGGGTGCTCCATCACTGGACATCTTTAAGAAGAGACTAGACAGTCTCGCGTCTGAAATGGTATGGGTTCTCCTGCTTGAGGAGAGGGCTGGACTAGAAGACCTCCAAGGTCCCCTCCAGCTCTATTCTGATTCTGATGTTAGGATCTGTTCAGGAGGCAAAAAAAATGCTGGGTTTTTTCGCAATGGGAAAACAGCCCTTGCGAATTCCCACAATCAGTGCAGTTCACTCAACGAAGAGCTTCAACTTCAACGTTTAAGGTGCTCGCTCAAGTTAAATTTAAATCTGGCATTCAAATTGAGCAGCTGCCGTTTTATACATATAATCCTCGACTTACGACCCCCGGGATACTGCGACCGTCATGAATATGAGTCAGTTGCCAGGTGCCTGTATTTTGATTGTGTGACCACGGGGGACGCTGCATCGGTCGTTAAGTGTGAAAAACGGTCATAAGTCGCTTTTTCAGTGTGACTTTGAACAGTCACTAAATGAACTGTTGTAAATTGAGGACCACCTGTATGTACGTGGCTGCTGCTGTTTCCAAAAACAAAACTCAGAAAGCAGCAAGCTAGCAGGTATGGCGTTTTCCCCTTGGGGTGGAGAAAACTCTACCGGTTGACTTAACAGCCTCAGCCCAAAGCCTCTGGGAGTCTGCTGCTAGGGATAGATCCTCCCCCCCAGGGGATTGTGGGAATGGAGGAGAGAGGGGAAAGTCCTTGCAGGGGATTCTGGGAAGGGAGGAGAAAGGAGAAGATCCTACCATCTACCCTTTTCCCAGAGGATTCTGGGGAAAGCGCAGATTGTACAGTGGACCCGAGGCCACGGCGCTGCTCAACACAACAAGTTAGCAGCGAATGTGTTTGCACACAAATCTACACCGTGGTTTATCCCCCATATCACAATCTGGCCTTTGCCAATGTCCCCGGAATAATCTCACCAGCACCCGGTCTTCATTTTTCTTGGGTTTGGTTTCAAGCTTCACCCTCACCAGGAGATGGATGGCAGGCCGGTTGAGAACCTTGCGGATGCTTTCTGCGAACGAGAAGGCCAGCATTAGGATGGGAAGGAAGGAGTTACTTGATCCACCACCTCAGTTAGATTTGGGATCCACTTCCAAGGACAAATAGGCCCTCCAAGTTTGTTCCCCTAGTAGTAGTAGTAGTAGTAAAGTTGGGAGGGACCTTGGAAGTCATCTAGTCCAACCCCCTGCTCAGGCAGAAAACCCTACACCATTTCAGACAAATGGTTCTGCAATCTCTTCTTAAGAACCTCCAGTGTTGGAGCATTCACAGCTTCTGGAGGCAAGGAGTTCCACTGGTTAATTTAGTTCTCAATGTCTCCTTAATGCTAGGTTGATTCTCTCCTTGATGGGTTTCCATCCGTTGCTTCTTGTCCTGCCTTCAGGCGCTTTGGAGAATAGCTTGACCCCCTCATCTTTGGAGCAGCCCCCCAAATATTGGAAGACTGCTATCATGTCCCCCCTTGTTCTTCTCTTCATTAAACTAGACACACCCAATTCCAGAAACCGTTCTTTGTATGGTTTAGCCTCCAGTCCCCTGATCATTTTCGCTGCTCTTCTCTGCACTCTTTCTAGAGTCTCAACATCTTTTTTACATCATGGTGACCAAAACTGGATGCAGTATTCCATCTATCTATCTATATCTATATTCCAATTTATATCTATCTATCTATCTATCTATCTATCTATCTATCTATCTATCTATCTATCTATCTATCTATCTATCTATCTATCTATCTATCTCTATCTATGTCTATCTATCTCTATCTATCTATCTATCTATCTATCTATCTATCTATCTATCTATCTATCTATCTATATGATGCTGCCACTTCAAGGGTTGAAACAGGCTATATATATGTACGTATGTATGCAGGGCTTTTTTTCTCATAGAACGCTCAGAACGGAGTTCCGGCACCTTTTTTGGATGGAACCTTGTAGGGTAGGCAAGGCGGGTTGTATGACGTGTGTGAGTTCCGGCACCTTTTTCTTTTACAAAAAAGCACTGTATGTATGTATGTAGGTATGTATCAGGGGTCCTCAAACTTGGCCTTTTTATGACTTGTGGACTTCAACTCCCAGAATTCCTCAGCCAGCGTGAGGGAACGATGACCCCTTTATGACTTGTGAGCTTCAACTCCCAGAATTCCTCAGCCAGCGTGAGGGAACGATGACCTTTTTATGACTTGTGGACTTCAACCCCCAGAATTCCTCAGCCAGCGTGAGGGAACGATGACCCCTTTATGACTTGTGAGCTTCAACCCCCAGACTTCCTCAGCCAGCGTGAGGGAACGATGACCCCTTTATGACTTGTGAGCTTCAACTCCCAGAATTCCTCAGCCAGCGTGAGGGAACGATGACCTTTTTATGACTTGTGGACTTCAACCCCCAGAATTCCTCAGCCAGCGTGAGGGAACGATGACCCCTTTATGACTTGTGAGCTTCAACTCCCAGAATTCCTCAGCCAGCGTGAGGGAACGATGACCTTTTTATGACTTGTGGACTTCAACCCCCAGAATTCCTTAGCCAGGCACGCATGATATATATAAACGATGCTGCCACGTCAAGGGTTAGATGGCCTAAGTGACATTTATAATTTATGGTGTTTTATTAATCTAGGTGAAATGTTAATATATACTGCTTGTCCGTGTATCATATGCCCTACACTAAATAAAACAACAATAATAAACAACAAACAATAATAATAGTAACAACAACAACAACAACAGGCTTTTATGGATATCAACTGACCCATTGTCTCCCTCGAGACAATCTCTCAGCTTCAACCCAGTGAAGCTGCCCCGGGAAAGTTGTTCTCCAATTCTCACCCCTCGAGCCAAATTGAATCCCAGAAACCTCCCTCGCCTCGTGTGTGCCGAGTGCGAGGCAACGAAGCCCACGGCTGGCTGCCTGCGCAGGGCAGTCAAGCGCGACATGAGAAACGACATCCCACGGTCAAGAAGACGGATTGGTCCTGACAGCCAAGGCAGAGGCAGCCCAGGAGAAGAAGGAAGCTTCGGAGCTTACCAAATTGTCCCAACAAGAAGCATCCGAGATCGGTTCTTGGACAATAGGTGACTCAAGTAATTGAGCCAAGTTTGGTACTGGCGCAGGGGGCAAGAGAGGCAGATTCAAATAGAGGCTGCCTCCTTCTAACCGCTGAAGACCAGACTTAACCTTTCTATTGACTGAATTTAATACGATCTTAATTCAGTTTAAATCAAATGTAATTTTTATTTTATTTTATTCTGGGCCCACCAATTCCTTTTGCAAAAAAGAGGTCTGAACTTTTGAGCCCGCTGCGTCATCTTCAAAACAAGCTATTTTTTCTTTTTTTCTTTTTTCATTTCAGACCAATTTTTTCCCCCCTCATCTCTCAGCTCCTGCCTTTAATTTCTCTTTCGTTCACTATTTCTCAGTCTTTTCCTGTGCTTGCATAACGCTGCTTAACCTGAATTGAGAGGGGGGAAAAATAGCAGGTTTGATCTCGGGGAAAGAGTATTTTGGACAAAGAGAAGGGAAGCCACGTCAGTTAAAGAAAAAGAAAAATCACTGGAGGCAGCTATTTAAAAATGGTTTTTTGTTTTGTTTTCTAATCCCATTTATATCCCGCCCTTCTCCGAAGACTCAGGGCGGCTTACAATCTTAAGAAGCACAAATCAAATGTGCTTAGCAATAGCCTTCATTCTGTGTATATGCCTGTTTATTATTAGGGCTTTTGCCCCCCCCCCCAAGCAGCATTATCACAAAGTCAGCTTAATTGCCCCCAACAATCTGGGTCCTCATTTTACCTACCTCGGAAGGATGGAAGGCTGAGTCAACCTTGAGCCTGGTGGGACTCGAACCTGCACTAATTGCAGGCAGCTGGTGTTACTTAAGAAGGCATTAGCCCACTGCTCCACCAAGGCTCATTTTTCTCTGCTCTATCTTTAATGAAGAGAAGGGTGAGGGGTGACATGATAGCAGTGTCCCAATATCTCAGGGGCTGCCCCAAAGAAGAGGGAGTCAAGCTATTCTCCAAAGCACCTGAGGGCAGGAGAAGAAGCAACGGATGAAAACTAGTCAAGGAGAGAAGCAACCTAGAACTAAGGAGAAATTTCCTGATAGTTAGAACAATTATCCAGTGGAACCATCTGCCTCCAGAAGCTGTGAATGCTCCAACACTGGAAGTTTTTAAGAAGAGACTGGACAGCCATTTGTCTGAAATGGTACAGGGATTCCTGCCTGAGCAGGGGGTTGGACTAGATGACCTCCAAGGTCCCTTCCAACTTATTATTATTATTATCTCAGAGAGAAAGGATGCAAAGGGAATTAAACCCAACGTGGCTGTTGTGATTCAGGGTCAGCCTGTGGGTTCGGCAGTTGGGTCGGATGACTCAGAGGAGGAGGGGGGTGTTGAAGAGCTTGCTGATGAGAGCCCTCAGCCAGGCCCCTCCCACCTGGTCACGACTGAGACCCAGCTGTGTGAGCCTGACAGCGTGGATGAAGATGACCCACAGCTGGCCCTGTTCAAGGACGCCCGACGCAGGAGGCAGTCAATCAGGAGTAAACAGAGGAAGGCAATGGGGCACCTCGGAAGGAGGCAGAGAGAAGCCACGCCCTGAACTGTATAAAAGGGGAATGCGTGGGAGGGCTGGTTTGCTGAAGGCAACCGCTTGAATAGTTCCTGTTTCATAGCTCCTGTTTCATGGTTGGTGTCTTGTTTTGCTCTGTTTTATCTTAATAAATTTGGCAGGCTTTATTCCAGCCTCTTGCCGTTTGTAAAGGGGTTGTCCTTGCTTTTTCTGCAGGGCCGGTAGCAGGCTGGTACAGAACAGTGGCGGCATTTCCTGATGTGACAGAAAAACATAGAGAATTGAGATGTTTTTGGGGGGAAAAAACATGTAATTCAGAAGAGAAAAGGCCTTCAATCGGATTGAAGGGGTTGCTGTACAAATAGTCCTTGACTGACGACTACAATTGACCCCAGAATGTATGTTGTTAAGCGAGACGTTTGTTAAGTGAGTTTTGCCCCATTTTACGACCTTTCTCGACACCGTTGTTAAGCTAATCAGTGCAGCTGTTAAGTTAAGTCACACGGTGGTTAAGTGAATCGGGCTTTCCCCATTGACTTTGCCTGTCAGAAGGTCGCCAAAGCGGATCACGTGACGCTGGGACGCTGCGACCATCATAAATACGAGTCATTTGCCAAGCGTCCGAATTTTGATCACGTGACCGTTGGAGATGCTGAAACGGTCATTAAGTGTGAAAAACGGTCCTAAGTCGGTTTTTTCAGCGCCGTTGTAAATGTTGAATGGTCGCTAAATGAACCGTCGTACGTCGAGGGCTACCTGTGTTTCTGCACAGCCAGCCCTCGAGTCGGGACACAAAATAAGGAGTGGAAAACTCGTTAAGATTGCGGTCCTCAAGCGAGGCGTCACGTAATGGCGACTTGTGACTTCAACATTCAGCCGCCGGCCAGCTGACTCCTACTTGTGACGATCACAACATCCCAGGGTCACACGGTCCGCTTTGCCGACCTTCTAACCCGCAAAGTCAACGAGGGGGGGGGAGAAGAAGCCAGGTCCACTTAAGGAACGCGTGGCTCTCTTACCACCCGCTTAACAACGGGAGTCGAGAAAGGCCGATCAAATGAGGCAAAACTCACTTAACACAGGTCTTGCTTAGCGACAGAAACGTTGGCTTCAATTGTCATCGTAAGTCGTAAGTCGAGGACTCATCCTAAGCCAAGCAGGGGGAAAAGACTCTTATCAATTAAAAAATAAACAACAAACCAAGATGGTAGAAAGCTTGATATCCCCTCAAGTCCCAAAGATGCTTTTTTTTTCAGGAGGCAACTGGACTTTCTTGTTTTTTCTTGGAAGCAGTGTCGCTTCTCATCCCAGAAGCTTCTTCAGGTTCTGACTAAATGGTGGGGAAGCGGAAGGATTTATACTCCTTTGCAGTCATCTGGTCGTTTGTATTCTTTTAGAGGATCGTGGAGGCCACTTGCGAGGTTTTATCTGTCTCCTCAAGAGTCTCCTGAGCGGTGCAAACGGGCGTGGAGCCTTCCTGGAACTGCTGAAAGGACCGTGCGGTAGACTGATCTGTACACAGAGCTGTACACTGGGGGAAACAAAACAACCCCTTCACAAACACACGGCACACCAGAGGAGAACAAACCCAGCGGGACCAAATTCAGCCGTCCGTCTGCCTTTAGAAGACCAAGGCCGCTCCTTCGAAGACAGCAGTGTCCCCATTCTGGACAGAGAAGACCGCTGGCTTGAACGAGGGGGGTCGAAGAGGCCATATCTCAGTCAAACTGAGCACCCCTCCCTCAACAGAGGGGGAGGGACACGACACCAACTATCTCCAGTCTACCACACGGTCCTTTCAGCAGTTCCAAGAAGGCTCCACGCCCGTTTGCACCGCTCAGGAGACTCTGAGGAGACAGACAAACCTCCAAGTGGCCTCAACGATCCTCTCAAAGAATGCAAACGACCAGATGACTGCAAAGGAGTATAAATCCTCTCATTCCCCACCATCCAGTCAGAACCTGAAGAAGCTTCTGGGACGAGAAGCAAAACCTCTTCCAAGAAAAAACAAGAAAGTCCAGGTGCCTCCTGAAAAAAAAAAGCACCTTTGGGACAACCGTAGCTGTAGGCATCCAACAGGTCGAGCTTCTCCCCAGTCCAGCGGGCAGATAACCATGACCTGGAACGACCTGCCTGTGGAACTCCGGACTGCCCCCGACCTTCGTTCGTTTCGCCGGGACCTAAAAACCTGGTTGTTTGATTTAGCTGGCCTGGACTGAGGGGTTTTAAATTTGTAAATTTTAAATTAAATTTTAAATTTTGGGCTAACGTTATTTAATTCTATTTTAATTTTAACTGTATTTTAACTTTTGTACTGTTTTAACTGTTTTTAACTTTGCCCTGTAAACCGCCCTGAGTCCTTCGGGAATAGGGCGGTATAGAAATCTAATAAATAAATAAATAAAATAAAATAAAATAAAATAAATAAATAAACAAATGGAAGGAATAGGGCGGTATAGAAATCTAATAATAAATAAATAAATAAATAAATAAATAAATAAATAAATAAATAAATAAATAAATAAATAAATAAATGGAGAATCTCCCTAGACAAATCCCCTCTTTCAGGGGGTCTCCGCTGCCAGTTAACTGCAGGGGGGTTGTGGGAAATTGTGCATTTAAACGGCTTCGGCCTGATCCCTGTTTGCAAATTCGTTCCGGGAGATTAAAAATCGGGGGCTGCTTTATCACCAGGAGGGAGGTGTCAGATCTGATCGTATTAGCTCAGATTATACAAGTAGTCCTCAACTTACAACAAGTTTGCTTAGTGACCGCCTGAAGTGACATCGGCGCGGAAAAATGTGACTTAGGACCGTTCTCCACAGTTGCGAGCTTTGCGGCACCCCCGATGATCAGGCAGTCAAGATTCGGAGGCTCGGCAACTGGTTCGTAGTTATGACGGTCGCTGTGTGTCTCAAGGTCACGAGATTCCCCTTTTGCGACCTTCTGACAAGCAAAGTCAAATGGGGAAGCGGGATTCATTTAACGAGCGGGTTACTAACTTCACAATTGCAGGGATTCAAATTTACAAGGTGGTCAAACGGGGCAAAGCTCACTTAAGGCACAAATGTCTCCCTTCACAACAGAAATTTGGGCCTCCCGTGTGGCTGTAAGCTGAGGGCTACCTGTACAGTTCGCTTAGCGACCGTTCAAAGTTACAACGGCCCACTGGGGGGGAAGAAAAAGTCATTTATGACCACTTAGGACCGTTGCAGCATCCCCGTGCTCACGTGATTTACATTCGGATGCTTGACAACTGACCCACATTTATGATGGTTGCGTGGCTTGTAATCTATGGCCTACGGCTTAGCATGCTCTGCAAACTTCAGAAACTATAGTTTTAAGCAGTAAACCAGGGTTAAAGAAACTAGGGCTCAGCTGGACATATAAGACACAGTTCATCTGTCTCGCCGAGCCCTAGTTTCTTTAACCCTGGTTTACTGCCTAAACCACGGGTCGGCAACCCGCGGCTCCGAAGCCGCATGCAGCTCTTTGAGCCGTCTCCTGCGGCTCCCAGCCGCCCGGTGCGCGCGCACCACTTCGAACGGGCAGTGGTGCGCGCGCACGTCTCCAAATGGAGAGTGGCACCGCCCGTTCCGAGAGGTGCGCGCGCACCTTTCCGAAGGGCGGAGGTGCGCGCGCACCTCTCCAAGCCGCCGCTGTCCCGTCCGGAGACCTGCCGCGTTCATCAAACATTGACGAACACGGCAGCTGTGCAAACGGGATGGTGGCGGTTTGGAGAGTGCGCGCGCTCTCCCAAGCCGCTGCCGTCCGGAGACCTGCCGACGTTTGGGGAGGTTTGGGGAGGTGCGCGCACACCTACGGTCGTTCAGAGAGGTGCGCGCGCACCTCTCGGAATGGGTAGCGGCCCCGCTTCTTGCGAAAGCTGCCGCGGCCCGTCTGCAAAGCTGCCGAAAGCGGCAGCTTTGCAGACGGGCTGTCGCCGTCGCGCAACCAGGAACCGGTTCCATCACACATTTAAAAAAAGGCAACCGCGCGCGTCCGCGCATGCGCAAGAAAAACCCGTTTTGCGCATGCGCAAAACTTTTTTTGCGCGTGCATGGACGCACGCACGCGGCTCCCACTTTTTTTTATGTGTGATGGAACCGGTTCCCAGTGGCTCTTTTCCTTTTTCGGGTTGCCGACCCCTGGCCTAAACCATCATTTCTAAAGTTTGCAATCTCTCTCCTACTTCCTCCTTTTTCAGTGTTTGCTGTCACTGCACACATCAGAGAGCAAGAGAGTATAAAACAGACAAAGGCAAGTCTCCCTCAAGACAAATGTCAGTGCCCAGTGACTATTAACCCATCTGTGTAATTTTCTTGGCAACAATAGAAAAATGATTTAGCCATGCTCAGAGACCAGCTAATGTTACCCAGCCCTGTGCAATGAAGAAAATAACCCAGATAAAAGTGCTATTTTAGAATTTTAAACGCGACAAATACTGGGGATTTGAGCCCTCAGCTCAGAAATTAAAAAAATCCTCCCTCTTATTGTTCAAATAATTTAATATACCCGATTTTGGATAGTTATTATTGTTTTTTTAACCGTGAACCGTAGGATGTCGGGAAATCTGCTCCCAGCTATAGTTTTTGTACATCCGTGCTTTTTTTTCCTTTTTCTTTTCTCCTTGTATTTGCTTGCTTATTCTTCTTTTCAAGATTCATAAATATATTTTGTAAAAAAAAAAGAGAGAGAGAAAGAACATCCAGGTTTAGCCACAGCGTTGTTCCATACAGCGAGATCTAAAGCTTCTTCCTTCTGTTGCGTGTTCAAGATGGACAGTGAATAATATTTATATGTTACTTATATTTATATGTCAGGGTATAAGTCTACACCTATGTTGTATATAGTATGTTTTAAATGTGTGTTTATTTTCCTGGGCTCCAAGATCACCGCAGATGGGGACTGCAGCCAACAAATTAAAAGACGCTTGCTCCTTGGGAGGAAAGCCATGGCAAATCTAGACAGCACACTAAAAAGCAGAGACATCACCCTGTCAACAAAAGTGCGTATAGTCAAGGCTACGGTCTTCCCAGTTGCAATGTATGGCTGTGAAAGCTGGACCATAAGAAAGGCTGAGCGCCAAAGAATGGAGGCCTTTGGACTATGGTGCTGGAGAAGACTCCTGCGAGTTCCTTGGACTGCAAGGCGATCAAACCGGTCAGTCCTAGAGGAGATCCACCCTGACTGCTCTTTAGAAGGCCAGATCCTGAAGCTGAAACTCAAATCCTTTGGCCACCTAAGGAGAAGGAAGGACTCCCTGGAGAAGAGCCTCATGCTGGGAAAGGTTGAGGGCAAGAGAAGAAGGGGACGACAGAGAAGGAGGTGGCTGGATGGAGTCACTGAAGCAGTAGGCGTGAGCTTAAATGGACTCCAGAAGATGGTAGAGGACAGGAAGGCCTGGAGGAACGTGGTCCATAGGGTCGCGATGGGTCAGACACGACTTCGCAACTAACAACAACAAAATGTGTGTTATGCAGGTGTACACTTTGAGAGCACGCAACTCAAATTTCATTTTTAAATTGTGCCGTTGTGCCCGCGGGGGAAAAAAAAATGACAATAAAGGTTATCCAGTCTAATCTAATCTAAAAACAAAAGTAGGAAATGGGTTGTTTTTATAGCAAGGCAAAAGGGTCAGAGGCTAATAAACGAAAATGTCTAAGAAAATTTTATTCCTGCACCGTAACCGGAGGAGAATTTTTATGCAAAGTTGTCGTTTAGTGAGTTATCTCCGATTTAACTACCTTTTTCTCAAACGGCTGTTAAGCAAACCGCTGAGGTCGTTAAACGAATCCATCCAGCTTCCTCTATTCATTTTTCTTGTGGGAAGTCAGCTGGGAAGGCTGCAAATGGCGACCGAGTGACCCTGGGATGCTGCGACCGTCGGAAATACAGGCTGAATTCTGATCATATGACCAATGGTCGTAAGTCTGAGGACCGATCACAAGTTGCTTTTTTCCTGTGCCCTTGTAACTAACAGTGACTAAATGAGTGGTTATGCGCAGAGAATGACCAATGTTTCTCAACCTGAGTAATTTTAAAATGTGTGGATTTCAACTCCCAGAATTCCCTAGCCAGCTTCACGCTGGCTGGGGAATTCTGGGAGTTGAAGTCCACGAGTCTTAAATTCGGGTTTTTTTTCCCCCACTTTGAATCTATCTACTTTTCTTAGCAATATTTTTTACAAGTGGTTTACCCTTGCCTTCTTCTCAGGGCTACGAGGCAGGGACCAGCTGGACCACCTTCATACCCAAGGTAGGATTAGAACTCATGGCTTTTCAATCAATAGACCAAAGTAACTCTCAACAATTCCCATATGGAGACTATCATCGCACACATACACACCCAACCTTGGCCCCAAAGCTGGACGGGTGTTGAAGGGAATTGAAAATGGAGAATAAAACCCCAGACCACCTTTAGCACCCACAATTCCAGGCGCAAGGAAGTTTAATTTAATTTAATAATTTAATAATTTAATTTGTATACCGCCCTTCTCCCAAAGGACTCAGGGCGGTGAACAGCGCAAGTTCCCTGGATACGTGGGTGCTCCAGTCAATAATAATAATAATAATAATAATAATAATAATAATAATAATAATAATAATAATAATAATAATAATAAATAATCTAGTTTGCCCCAAATATTTTGTTCTTCTTCTCTAAACATTTTCAAGGGTCTCATCATCTTTTTTGGATCGGGGGGGGGGACTAGAATAACAAATTAATAGAGTTGGAAGGGAGCTTCAAGATCATCTAGTCCAACCCCTTGCTGAGGCACAAAAGCCTTGGAGATTTTCCAATCCCCTGCTCAAGCTAGAGATCCTGTACCATTCCAGACAAACGGCTGTCTAATCTCTTCTTAAAAATTTCCAATGATGAAGGACCCACAACCTCTGGTGGCCAGTCGTTCCACTGGTTAACTGTTCTCGCTGTCAGAAAATTCCTCCTTAGTTCCAGGTTGCTTCTCCCCTTGAGTGTTTTCCATCTTTGGCTTCTTGTCCCGCCCTCAGATGCTCTGGACCATAAGTGGACCCCCTCTTCTTTAGGCAGCCCCTCAAATATTGGGAGACTGCTGTCATGTCAACCCCCTGGTCCTTCTCTTCATTAAACTAGACATACCCAATTTCAGCAACCGTTCATCGTACGATTTAGTCTCCAGATCCCTCATCGTCTTTATTCCTCTTCCCTGCGCTCTTTCTAGGATCTCACCATCTTTTTTTTCTTTTTTTTTGTATGGTGTGGAGGATCAGGATAACAGACTAACAGAGTTGGAAGGGACCTCGGAGGTCATCTAGTCCAACCCCCTGCTCAGGCAGAAAAACCCTATACCATTTCAGACAAAATGGCTGTCCCGTCTCTTCTTGAAAAAGCTTCCAGTGATGGAGCATTCACCGCTTCTGGAGGCAAGTAGCTCCCCTGATTAATTGTCCTCACGGTCAGGAAATTTCTCCTTATTTCTAGGTTGCTTCTCTCCTTGATTGGTTTCCATCCGTCGCTTCTTGTCTTCCCTTCTGGCGCTTTGGAGAATAGCTTGACTCCCTCTTCTTTGGGGCAGCCCCTGAGATACTGGAAGACTGCGATCATGTCACCCCTGGTCCTTCTTTTCAGAACTGGTGCGCAGTCTTCAAAATGTGGGCGCTCACCAACGTGATATGCCCCGTGGACAAAAGACAGATGTGCGGGGGCGGGGGGGTGG
Source organism: Vipera berus (assembly GCF_964194415.1). Taxonomy (NCBI): domain Eukaryota; kingdom Metazoa; phylum Chordata; class Lepidosauria; order Squamata; family Viperidae; genus Vipera; species Vipera berus. The sequence goes on along the minus strand of NC_138210.1, from coordinate 72,823,336 downwards.
GTGGAAATCTCTCTCCTTTCCTTAGAAAACTGGCTGCATTCGCAGAAGATTCAAGATGGGAGAAAGCAAAGTCTCGTTCGCACAATGCATAATTTATGGCTTGTGGCCACCAGCTACCGAGATCAATTGCAGACTTAAATGGCTTGAAAAGGTAATGAAACAGAAAAACAGAAGCGGGGGGGGGGGAGGGAGGGAAAAAAGGCAGGGGATCAGAAGCATCAGGTGGAGGCTTAAAAAAAAAATATCCTAATGAGGGTAACCTAGAGCCCTTTCCGTAAGCGAATGATCAGAAATGGACCGCTTCTCCGTAAATTTGCACAGTCCTGTTTTAAAGCCAGCTCAGTTCGCACCCGCCACCCTGTCTAATCAAAGACAGAAGCAACCTGGAATTAAGGAGAGACTTCCTAACGGTGAGGACACTTAACCAGCGGGACAGCTTGCCACCGGAAATCGTGGGCGCTCCACCGCTGGAGGTTTTTAAGAAGAGACTAGACAGTCACTTCTCTGAGATGGTATAGGTTCTCCTGCTTTGAGCAGGGGGCTGGACTAGAAGACCTCCAAGGTCCCTTCCAGATTCTATTCTATTCTATTCTATTCTATTCTATTCTATTCTATTCTATTCTATTCTATTCTATTCTATTCTATTCTATTCTATTCTATTCTAGAATGGAATGGAATGGAATAGAATATAAAATATGGAATAGAATGAAATGAAATGGAATGGAATAGAATATGGAATAGAATATGGAATGGAATGGAATGGAATGGAATGGAATAGAATAGAATAGAATAGAATAGAATAGAATAGAATAGAATAGAATAGAATAGAATAGAATAGAATAGAATAGAATAGAAATATGGAATAGAATGGAATAGAATAGAATAGAATAGAATAGAATAGAATAGAATAGAATAGAATAGAATAGAATAGAATAGAATAGAATAGAATAGAATAGAATAGAATAGAATAGAATAGCGGAAGGGACCTTGGAGGTCTTCTAGTCCAACCCCCTGCTCAGGCAGGAAACCCTTGACCGGGGTGTCAAACTTGCCGGCAATGGGGTGGGCACAGTTTTGCTATGACACATCCAGCCCATGGGCCAGCAGTTTGACACCCCTGCCCTAGGCCATTTCAGACAAATGCTTGTCTTATTGCACCTGGCAGTAGCACCTGAACAATTCTTTGCATGGATAAAACCTGCTTAGATTTTCTTATACGGCTCTGAGCTTTTGGCATTCCTGCAAAAATGGAACATTTCCTAGGGGTTCCCCTCCTTTTTAATAGCATTCCCCCCGCCCCTGGCCCCCCCTTTTTTTTACAAAATATATTTCTTAATCGTTGGAAGCAGAATGAACAAGCCAACGGAAGGAGACAAGGAACAAATGTTGAGACAGGGAAACAATATCTGTGGGCAGAACTGCTGAGACGGTACGGTTAGTGCTTCCTTGTTAAAAGAAATAAAAATGGTAATGACATAAATACGTAAAAATTACAATCATAATTACCTAACTGTAATGGTAAAGTCATAAGTTGAGGCCTACCTATACAGCTGGATATCTGTTGGAAGTCAGCGCAGGTCTACAAACCAAGCCATACACATTTCAGGCCACAACTAACCATTAGGCCACTGAATCAGCTTGGAAGAACAAAATTTCCAAGCAGCTCTTCAAAGCCCCAGATCAAATGCATTGCCATGGACCCCTCTCGGCTACTTTGGTGGAAAAACTTTAAAAATGATGCTTGGGGACAGAGAGTTCTTGACATAATCAATAATGACATAATCAGTGGCAGCTAAGCCATGGAGGAACATTGACCTACTGTAAGGGCCACGTGAAAATTTTCACTTTGTTCGTTTTAATGTTCCATTGTTGCACGGGGTTCTTTTATGGGTTGTTCTCTAGCTTGGCCACTTTAAGATGGGTGGACGTCAACACCCAGAATTCCCTGGCCAACATGGGAGGTAGCAACCTCAGCCACTTAAGAAGGATGGACTTCAACTCCCAGAATTCCCCAGCCAACATGGGAGGTAGCAACCTCAGCCACTTAAGAAGGATGGACTTCAACTCCCAGAATTCCCCGGCCAACATGGGAGGTAGGAACCTCAGCCACTTAAGAAGGATGGACTTCAACACCCAGAATTCCCCAGCCAACATGGGAGGTAGGAACCTCAGCCACTTAAGAAGGATGGACTTCAACTCCCAGAATTCCCCAGCCAACATGGGAGGTAGCAACCTCAGCCACTTTAAGATGGGTGGACGTCAACACCCAGAATTCCCCAGCCAACATGGGAGGTAGCAACCTCAGCCACTTAAGAAGGATGGACTTCAACTCCCAGAATTCCCCAGCCAACATGGGAGGTAGGAACCTCAGCCACTTAAGAAGGATGGACTTCAACTCCCAGAATTCCCCAGCCAACATGGGAGGTAGGAACCTCAGCCACTTAAGAAGGATAGACTTCAACTCCCAGAATTCCCCGGCCAACATGGGAGGTAGCAACCTCAGCCACTTAAAAAGGATGGACTTCAACTCCCAGAATTCCCCGCCAACATGGGAGGTAGGAACCTCAGCCACTTAAGAAGGATGGACTTTGCAACTTGAAGATGGGTGGACTTCAAGTCCCACAATTCCCCAGCCAGTCATGCTGGTTGGGGAATTCTGGGAGTTTGAAGTCCACACATCTCTAAGTAGCCTAACTTGAGAAACACTGGCTGGCAATCAAGCAAAAAGACTGAGTATCAATCAATGCCAATAAAAAACAGTGTAATAAAAGACCTATTAAAATAAAGATCTGCTTTGGTTACCCAACGGCTGAGGGACCTGTTTAAAATGCTTGGGATGGCAGCATCTGTGGCTGATGTTTGGAAGGATGCTACTATTATTGTTCTTACACAAAAGTTAAAATTTTCAAGAGAAAATGCAAATCCCAAAGGGTTTTTTTTTTTTGCCAAGAGGCGTTTAAGAGGAATTTTAATGGAAAGGGGACAAGAAGGCATAACATTTGGAAAATCCGGTGTGGATTTAAGTCAAGCAGGTGGGTTTTCGTTGTTGGTTTTTTTTTAGAAGATTCTTAAGAAATACACAAGGAGGAGAGTTTATTAAATATTTGCTAATTTGGAGAAAGAGGAGGATGAAAGGAACCAGCGTGAATCCCGGGACGTTTCGTGCAAGAATAAAGTTAGAATTGACACACCGGAGGGGATAATGAGTAAAAACCTCAGGCGAGTGTCTAATTTTCTCTATCCTGGTCGAAGCTTTATGACTGATAGGAAAAAGCCTTGGGAAAATATGATAGACAGGAAGATAAAAGTTGGAAGGGACCTTGGAGGTCATCTAGTCCAACCCCCTGCTTAGGCAGGAGACCCTAGACCATTTCAGACAAATGGCCGTTCAGTCTCTTCTTAAAAACTTCCATTGTTGGAGCACCTGGTCAAAAGAATTGTCTGTTATGAAAAAGGAACATTTAAAGGATTAGGAAAGCGGTTTACTCTCTTTGCAGCTACTAGAAGAAGGGAGGACTTCAACCCCCAGAATTCCCTGGCTGGCATGACTGGCTGGGGAATTCTGGGAGATGAAGTCCACCCATCTTCCAGTTGCAAAGATAGGAAAACACAAATCTAACGCTTTTCTGCAGACTTGACTCTCTGTACTTGACAGTCAGGCAGGGCAGAAGGAATGTAAAATTATGTTGAACACCGAGGGGATGAAGCCATTAAGACGCGTATTTTGTAAAGTGCCCCCTTCCCCCCCCAAAAAAAGATTAAAATGAACGAGTGACCTCTGAGTGAAAATAGAAGATGTTGGAGGCACAATCGCTCAGAGGGAAGGAATCAAGATCGAATGGGGAAGGAAGGAAGGAAGGAAGGAAGGAAGGAAGGAAGGAAGGAAGGAAGGAAGGAAGGAAGGAAAAGGAGGGAGGGGGAAGGAAAAGAAGGAAAGGGAGAGAAGGAAGGGGGGAAGAAGGAAGGAACAGGATAGAAGGAAGAAAAGGAAGAAAGGAAGGAAGGAGAGGGAAGGAAGGAGGGAAGGAAAAGGAAAGAAAGAAAAGGAGGGAGGGAGGGAGGGAAGGAAGGAAGGAAGGAAGGAAGGAAGGAAGGAAGGAAGGAAAAGGAGGGAGAGGGAAGGAAAGAGGGAAGAAAAAGGAAGGAAGGAAGGAAGGAAGGAAGGAAGGAAGGAAGGAAGGAAGGAAGGAAGGGGGAAAGAAGGAAGGAATAGGAGGGAAGGAAAAGGAAGGAAGGAAGGAAGGAAGGAAGGAAAAGGAGGGAGGGGGGAGGAAAGAGGGAAGAGGAAGGAAGGAAGGAAGGAAGGAAGGAAGGAAGGAAGGAAGGAAGGAAGGAAGGAAGGAAGGAAGGAAGGAAGGAAGGAAAGGGAGAGAAGGAAGGGGGGAAAGAAGGAAGGAATAGGATGGAAGGAAGAAAAGGAAGGAAGGAAGGAAGGAGAGGGAAGAAAGGAGGGAAGGAAAAGGAAAGAAAGAAAAGGAGGGAGGGAAGAAAGGAAAAGGAAGGAAGGAGGGGAAGGGAAGGAGGGAACAGGAGGGAAGGAAGAAAAGAAAAGGAAGGGAAGGAAAAAGAGGGAGGGAAGAAAGGAAAAGGAAGGGAGGGTGGGAAGGGAAGGGAATTTTCCTCCCAATTGTGGTCGTAAGTTGAGGACGGCCTGCCCTATGGAGGAGGCTGTAGGTAGGTGGCCTCATGGCAGCTACCCGTTTCTCAGCTTTAATTTTGCAATATCCTCCCGGCGGCCCTGCCCGGAAGACGTGGCAAGATGGGGCAAGCAGGGCTATGCCACTTCCTCTCCTCCACCCACACCCCAAAGGGTCCAGCCCCGCCCCTGCGAAGGGAAGTGCTTCCTTTGCGTGCTCGTGTGTGCGTGTGTGTGTGCGTGTGTGTGTGTGTGTTAGGCTAACACAAAAACAAGTAACAGAAAGTAACAGTAAAATAACAGAGCTGGAAGGGGCCTGGGAGGTCCTCTAGTCCAACCCCCTGCTCCAGCAGGAGTCCCTACTACACCATTCCAGACAAGCGGCTGTCCAGTCTCTTCTTGAAAGCCTCCAGGGATGGAGCACCCATCACTTCTGGTGGCAAGCTGTTCCACCGGTGAATTGTGCTCAATGTCAGGAAATTTCCCCCGTAATTCCAGGTCGCTTCTCTCTCTTCCCTTACTTCCTTGGCCTGCCTTCAGGCGCTTTGGAGAAGAGCTTGACTCCCTCTTCTTTGGGGCAGCCCCTGAGATACTGGGAGACTGCTATCATGATGTCCCCCCCCCTCGTCCTTCTCTTCATGAAACTAGACACCCCCCATTTCTGCAACCTTTTAGCCTCCAGTCCCCTGATCCTCTTTGTTGGTCTTCTCTGCACTCTTTATAGAGCAGGGGTCTTCAAACCCGGCCCTTTTTAATGACACGTGGACTTCAACTCCCAGAATTCCCCAGCCATCCTTGCTGGTTGGGGAATTCTGGGAGTTGAAGTCCACCCCTTTTAAAGTGGCTGAGGCTGCTAACCTCCATGCTGGGGCTGGGGAATTCTGGGAGTTGAAGTCCACCCTTTGAAAGTGGCTGAGGTTGCTACCTCCCATGTTGGCCGGGGAATTCTGGGAGTTGAAGTCCATCCTTCTTAACCTCCATGCTGGGGCTGGGGAATTCTGGGAGTTGAAGTCCACCTATTTTAACTGACTGAGGTTGCTAACCTCCATGTTGGCTGGGGAATTCTGGGAGTTGAAGTCCACCCCTTTGAAAGTGGCTGAGGTTGCTAACCTCCATGCTGGGGCTGGGGAATTCTGGGAGTTGAAGTCCACCCGTCTTAAAAGTGGCTGAGGTTGCTAACCTCCATGCTGGGGCTGGGGAATTCTGGGAGTTGAAGTCCACCCGTCTTAAGTGGCTGAGGTTGCTAACCTCCATGCTGGGGCTGGGGAATTCTGGGAGATGAAGTCCACCCCTCTTCAAGGAGCCACAAGCTTGAGAAACGCCGATTTAGAACTTCTAAGGATTTTCTCCCCCCCCGCACCCCGGCAATCTTTTATAAGATTAGAAACCGTGGCAGACGCCAATGAGCCAGCCCGGCTGGGAATTATGGATCCTGTTCTTCAGTACCAAGATGGAGCATCCTACCTCTGCCGTCTTGAATGCCTAAGCAGTGTAGGGCAATATATTTGTTCGCAGACATTTCTATTGACAAAAAAGGGTGTAATGAAACCCACGGAGCCAATCCCAGTGCCCACCATCATCCACTGCCAAACCAGGAAGGAACAAACCCTTATTTGAGAAAATCCAGGAACATCCTCAACATCCTCAGCCTGCCCCCAAGACGGTCCTTAACCCTAACAGCAGCCCCCCCCCCCAATGCCCAGCCACCCTTCTTCGGGGTCGGCGCCTGCAAGATCCAAGTTATTTCCACCACAGCCCTGAAGCCCCAAAGCCACGAGGACGAAACACGGTTTGTCCGAAACGTGGTTGGTTAGCCGCCGATGATGGTACACGGTGTTATGTGAATGCAATTAACCTCCGGATGCCTAGTTGGGCTGTATGTCAGGGAGGGGAAAATTAAGCACCCTGGACAGTGGGAAAAAAAAAGCTATATAAATTGGGAATTTATTCCTGGGGTTTGGAAAAGCGCAGGGATTTATTATTATTTTTTTCCTACTGGAAGAAGAGAGGAAGGCAAGAAGATTTGGGCACGGATCTATTTTATTTATTGGATTGATCTGCCACCCATCTTGTCGCCAACGATTCTTTTACGGTGATTAATCGTGGAGGGGGGGGGAAAGGAGGAAGGAATGGGGGGAGCAGAGCCAGAATCGTGCCCAGCCGGCTTCCCATTGAAGGAGCAGGGGGGGGGTCTCTCGATGGGGTGGGGGGAGGCAAAGAGGCATAATTTGTGAGAAAAAGGCCCTCCTCCCGGATGCAAACAGGACCCAGGCTGACCAGAACAAGAGAATGCCGAAATGGGGCTAGACCTCATGACTCTCAGGAATTCAAGACCGCGAAGGGGGGGGGTGTTTGGGGAGGGGGGGGAGGGGAGGGGGGCTGTATTCCTGCGATGGGCAAGGGGGTGAAGGGGCCCCGGGACTGACATGTGGGATGTGTGGGGTGTGTGTGGGAGGGGGAGAACCCCAGAACCAAAAGCGAAGGGGACCCCACTCAAGATAGAGGAAGTGAGACTTTAGGTGTGTGTGGAGGGTGAGGGTGGGAAACAAGCCCTCTCCCTCCCCCGTGGGCAAAGAGGGGGGGGGCTGGGATGGGGCAGGCAGTGGGGTGATGCATGGCGGGGGGGAAAAAGAAGGGGGGAGATTCAGACCGCGTGGGGAGGAGGGGGGCAGCAGTGGGGCTCCCGGGAGGGGGGGGGGGAAAGGCAGGCAGGCCGTACCGGGGTGGTGGTGGTGGGGGAGGCATCCAGAGACCCTTCCCCACCACGGCAGCCTCATCTGAAGGGGGCTTCGGGCAGGAGGGAGGGAAGGAAGGAAGGAAGGAAGGAAGGAAGGAAGGAAGGAAGGAAGGAAGGAAGGAAGGAAGGAAGGAAGGAAGGAAGGAAGGAAGGAAGGAAGGAAGGAAGGAAGGAAGGAAGGAAGGAAGGAAGGAAGGAAAGGAAGGAAGGAAGGGAAGGAAGGAAGGAAAGGAAGGAAGGAAGGAAGGAAGGAAGGAAGGAAGGAAGGAAGGAAGGAAGGAAGGAAGGAAGGAAGGAAGGAAGGAAGGAAGGAAGGAAGGAAGGACCAGCATCCCCCCACCACCACCCGGGTGGAGAAGGGAGGGAAGCGAAGGGGACGTGGCCGAGCAGAGGGGAAGGGTCTTTTCTTTGGGGTGTGTGGGGGGGTCTTCCATTGCACAGGCTGGTCCGAGGGGGTGGGGTGGGGGGGGGTCTTCCCGCACCTTGCTTGGGTACCAGGGGAATGGGATGCTGCGGCTGAGGGGATGCCCTTCTCCCGTCCGCCCCCCCACCTTCCCTTTCCACCACCACCACCCCCCTCCCCGCGGGGTGTGTGTGGGGGGGGGTCCCTACCTTGCAGCTCGCGGGCAACCTCCCACCCGGCGTGGGCCATCTCAGCTGCGGCAGGAGCCGGCACATGCCTGGCTGGGGCGGCGGTGGGAAGCACGGAGGCTGCGCATTCGCCTTCTCTCGGCCCCCCCACCCCACTCCTCCTCCTCCTCCTCCTCCTTCCTCCTCCTCGGGTGGATGCGAGCAGACGACCCCCCCTCTCCTCCTCCTCCTTCCTCCTCCTCCTCCTCCTTCCTCCTCCTCGGGTGGATGCGAGCAGACGACCCCCCCTCTCCTCCTCCCTCCTCCTCCTCCTCCTTCCTCCTCCTCGGGTGGATGCGAGCAGACGACCCCCCCCTCTCCTCCTCCTCCTTCTTCCTCCTCCTCCTCCTCCTCCTTCCTCCTCCTCCTTCCTCCTCCTCGGGTGGATGCGAGCAGACGACCCCCCCTCTCCTCCTCCTCCTTCCTCCTCCTCCTCCTTCCTCCTCCTCGGGTGGATGCGAGCAGACGACACCCCCCCTCTCCTCCTCCTCCTTCTTCCTCCTCCTTCTTCCTCCTCCTCGGGTGGATGCGAGCAGACGACCCCCCCTCTCCTCCTCCTCCCTAGCCCCTCCCGCCTCCCCCTCCTCCCCCCCAGACCCCCCCCAACCCCTCAAACCTCTCCTTTCCAGGGGGCTTCTCTTGAAACACCCACCCCCCCACCCCATGAAGAGAGGGAGAGACGCCCCCCCACACATACACACAGACCTTGCGCACAGCTGATATCTCTACCCCCGCCCCCCCCCCCGCTCCTGCTACCTACCTTCCTTGGGAGGGGGTGTCAAGTCGTGGTTTGAACAGGGGCAGAGATTGCAAAGCCCCCCTTTTTTCCCCCTGCCCACCCCTCCCACCCACCCCCCTCCAGGAGACGCGGGCTTTGATTTGGGGACCCGTTTTGTCACCCAAGGGGAAGGGGCGCTCCGGGACCCCCGGATGACCCCCCCTCTTCCCCCTCCTGCCACTTTCCTGGGGGGGTGTCAAATCGTGGTTTGAACAGGGGCAGAGATCGCAAAGCCCCCCTTTTTGCCCCCTGCCCACCCCTCCCACCCACCCCCCTCCAGGAGACGCGGGCTTTGATTTGGGGACCCGTTTTGTCCCCCAAGGGGAAGGGGCGCCCCGAAACACACCCCTCGGCTCACACACACACACACACCCCGCTCCTGCCTCTTTCCTGGGGGGGGGAATCAAGTCGTAGTTTGACCAGGGGCAGAGATTGCAAAGGGGGGGCGTCCTCCTTTCTCCCCTGCCCCCCCCCGCAAGAGACACAGGCTTAGATTTGGGGACCCGTCTCATTATCCCCCCCCCTCCCCAAAATTGGTTCCCGCACGCCTCCAACCCAGCCGCGGTTGCTTAGAGGCAAAACGGGAGCAAGGGCCCTATTCCTCTCACTTGTCTGAATCCCCCCCCCCAGAGACGAATTACAGCCCGAGCTGCCTTGGATTGCCTGGAAATCTCAGTTTGTGGGGTCCACAGGTGAGTTTCCCCAAGACCTGCGCGTTCAAACTAGCCAGCCCTGGTGGGCACCCTTGAACGGGTGCGGTGCAAATTCATCAGCCCAGAGATAAACTGAATTGCATTAAGCCGGAGGGTGCAACGTCCTTGCCCTTGATTTTTTTAAACTTAAATTATTATTATTATTATTATTATTATTATTATTATTATTATTATTATTATTATTATTATTATTATTATTATTATTATTTATTATTTATTATTATTATTCATAGAATGAAGGCTACTGCTAAGCTTGTAAGCCGCCCTGAGTCTTTGGAGAAGGGCGGGATATAAATGGAATTAAAATTAAATTAAAATAAAATTTATTATTATTATTATTATTATTATTATTATTATTATTATTATTATTATTATTATTATTATTAATAATAATAATAATAATAATAATAATAATGGTGTAGACAAAAATGCCAAGTCCAGTCTGAACAGCTGGCTCACTGTGCAAATAATAATAATAATAATAATAATAATAATAATAATAATAATAATAATAATAATAATAATAATAATAGTAATATGGTAGACAAAAAAATGCCAAGTCCAGTCTGAACAGCTGGCTCACTGTGCAATGATTAATAATAATAGCAACAACAATAACAACAACAATAATAATATGGTAGACAAAAATGCCAAGTCCAGTCTGAACAGCTGTCTCACTGTGCTAATAATAATAATAGTAGTAGTAGTAGTAGCAGTAGTAGCAGTAGTAGTAATAATATGATAGACAAAAAAAATGCCAAGTCCAATCTGAACAGCTGTCTCACTGTGCTAATAATAATAATAATAATAATAATAATAATAATAATAATAATAATAATAATAATAGTAGTAGTAGTAGTATGGTAGACAAAAAAAATGCCAAGTCCAGTCTGAACAGCTGGCTCACTGTGCAATGATTAATAATAGCAACAACAACAATAACAACAACAATAATAATATGGTAGACAAAAATGCCAAATCCAGTCTGAACAGCTGGCGCAATGTGCGATGATGATGATAATTTAATAATTTAATTATTTTTATTGTTAAAATTACTTGCGGATCATAATGATCAAAATTGTCCTTTCTTGGGGATCTGAAGGAATCCCCAGCCTACGGAAGTGGCCCGCTTCCTAAAAGGGAACGCAAAGTCACACCACAAACTATCTAAGCTAACAATGACAGTTTTAACCAGGATCCAATGGCTCAACCACCAGCCTTGCAGCCAAGCCAGGGTTTCTCCATCTCAGCCATTTTAAGATTTTTTTTATTTTTTTGGGGGGGGGGAGCCTTCAACTCCCAGAATTCCCCAGCCAGCTTTGGTAAACTTCAGGAAAGGTGAAGTTCACCACGTTTATTAGAGGATCAATCCAATTCTTATTAGAGGATCAATCCAATTCTTATTAGAGGATCAAACAAATTCGACATTTGTCATCAGCATGTAGTTTTTTTTTTTATTGAAAAGTTTTAACATACAATTTTTCCCTTATAAAATCCCCCCTCCCCCACCCTTCTCCCTCCCCCCCTTCCTCCCCCCCTCCCCCCTCTCCCCCCCCCACTTCCCAGAGCTAAATACAAGGTATATATAAAAAAAAAACAATCATAAACAACCATATACTAACAACCATAAACTCTAAAATCTATCACTCTCTAGCTTATATAGGATAAAACAAACCTTAGTAATATTAAATATATATAAAAAAAAACTAATATAGAAAAAGAAACAAAGAAAGAAGCCTTATTCAAATATAAAACTTCTTAACCCTATACTTATTCTGGATAAACTCAAACCATTCTCTCCCTTCCATAATATAGCGTTCCTGCAAGTAATCTTGCAAATAGGCCGAAATCTTCGCCATTTCAACCAAGTCGGAAACCTCTAAAGCCCACTCTTCTATGGTCGGCAGTTCCTCTTTCCAGTACTAACCTATCAAAAGTCTTGCTGCCGTAATTAAATTCAACATCAACTTAGTATGTTCCACCAGACTTTTATCCAAAAAGCCTTAACCTTTTTACAAGTCCACCATATAAGAAAATATATTACGTCTTCATCACCGCACCTCCAACATTTAGGCTAATGATTCAGATACATACTTAGCTTTTTAAAATCTAAATACCATCTATAAAACATTTTGTAAAAATTCTCTCTTAGATTTCAAACTTGTTTAAATTTTACATTCCTCACCCAAATCTTTTCCCACCTCCCACTACTTGGCTGTAAGTACGTTGTGAAAGTTCCATAGACTTCTGCTGTTCTTGTTCTTTTATCTTTTTTGATCGTTTTAAAGCAGCACGCGTCACCCTCTGTTCTCTGGGATCATCCAAAGGTGTTATAACTTGATCTCCTCCAGCACCATTCTCCTCTGTCTGTCCATCTTCAGCCTCTTGATGTTCTCCTTCTCCAGATCCCTTTGCAGCTTCCAGAAGTGTTAATGGGGTTGCTTTTAAAACATTATTGTAAAAATCATGCGCTTGCATCACAGTAACCAGACGGTACCTTTTACCTTCATGCATCACCATCAACCCAGCTGGGATCTCCCATCTGAACCTTATATCTCGTTGCTTGAGCTCTTGCACAAGAAATGTAAAATCCTTCCTTCTCCTTAAAATCTTTGGAGGAATTTCTTTTAGAACCAGAACTTCTTGATCAGCAATCACGACTTTAGTATCATAGGCAGCTTGTATAACTTCATCTCTAATTTCCCTTTTTGCAAAATAAACCACCACATCTCTAGGCAACTTTCTCTGTCTAGCAATCCATGAATTCACACGAAACACTTTATCCATGCCTCCTTTTATTTCGGATGCTGGCTGATTCAATACCACTTCAAGAGCCTCAGAAACCAGATGCTTTAGATCTTCCTTAATATTCTCCTTTAAACCTCTGATTCTAATGGCAAACTGCATCTGGAAATATTGAGCAAGACTCAATTCTCTATCCATTTTATCTCTTAAATCTTCATTCTCCAGTACTTTTGCTTCTAATATGGCATTCTTTTGAGTCAAATCTTCCACTTTTTCATCCAAATCTTCCACACATTCAGCCACTTTATACACTGAAGACAAAATGTCTACCTTCATCACCCTGAACTTCTGTTCCATCCTCTCCTCCATTCTCTCCTCCAACTTCTTCAATTTCTCCTCCATCTGTGCAAATTTATCACCAATTGATTGATTAATTGATTCCAAAAGTACCTGGGCATGTTTATCCAAAGCATCTCGTAAATCCTTCGGTGTCAATACATCAGGAGGGTGCAACGCCTGTAATGAGGATTGTTGCACCGGAGAAGATCCACCACTCCGAAGAGTTTTAGGGGGAGGTTTAGCCGCCATCTTTAACTTTCAATTGTGACGCACTTTCACTTAAAGTTTAAAAAAGTCCATCAAGCTCGAGAGTAAAATAAAATAATCCTCTTCACCTTTTCCTCTTGTACCGCTCTGCCTGCTCCTTTTAATCCATAGTCCTTCCTTCAGGCAGGGGTGGTCGCAGACGCCTGGCTCTGCTCCATGAAATCAGGAGCAGAGGCGCTGGCCAGCTGGGAGCGACCCAGGCTACGGGGGAGTTCGATCCTTCAGCCGCCCAAGCTGCAAGCTCAGGCGGCCCCGGAGAACTCGACCCCTACCTGGGGCCTCACCCCCTCCTCTTCTCCCGAGGAGGGGGCTTCAAATTCGCCCGAACAGCTGATCGGCGCTGTTTCGGGCGAAAATCACTCAGCTGAGCCGCGGGCAGCCCGGGAAGGCTGTCTCCGGCGCCGCGCAGCCACCGGAAGTCCATCAGCATGTAGTTTTAGGGGTCGACCCCAAAATTTCCAGTGCTAAGAGTTTTGCACGTTTTATGACCTTTCTTGACACAGTTATTAAGCGAGTCGCTGAAATAACAACAACAACAACAATAATAAAAAGATGGAAGGGGTCTTGGAGGTCATCTAATCCAACCCCCTGCTTAGGCAGGGAAGCCTACACCATTTCAGGCAAATGGCTGTCAAAGACAAAAGTCTTTAAGTTAGCAACACGGTTGATAAGTGAATCTGCCTTCCCCCCCCCTAGGACTTTGCTTCTCCAAAAGTAACAAAAGGTGATCCCGTGTCTTAAGGACTCGGCAACCGTCATAAGTACGAGTCAGTTGGCAAGCGTCTGATTTTTAATCACGTGAGCACGGGGGATGCTGCCACGGTCATGAAAAAGGGTTCTAAGTCACTTTTCTACAGCGCCGTTGTAACTTTGAACAGTCACTAAGCGAGCGGTCGTAAGTTGGAGGACTACCTGTAAAGAGGGAAAAAGAAAAAAAAAAAAGAACCCAGGAGAATGGCAGATTGGGTGTTAGCCAAATATTGCTGGTCGTTGCTTTTTTTTGTTAAATCCTTTTTTTTTTTTGCCAGTTCTGCCAGACACGGAACCGACTTTGGGCGATTTTGAAAAAGTTAAAAAGAGGCAATTTTTTTAAAAAAAAGCAGAAAAAAGGAAGCAGCTTTGGGGGGGAAAAAAAGGGTCCACCACCACTTTCACAATTTTGCCTCCCAAAATTGTTCCAACGTCTTTAGTTGAAGACAAATTTTCCTCTTTTTTTCTTTTATTAAAAATAAAATAAAACAAAGCAAAAGTCAGCCTCGAGAAAGGCTGCAGTGAACGTTAGAAAATTGGAGGTTAAAAATACTTCCTAAACAATATAGGTTGTCCTCACTTAGTGACCATTCAAAGTTGCGACGGCGTTGGAAAAAAGTGACTTTGGGCCAAACTTTTCACACTTACGACCGTTGCAGCATTCCCCAGGGTCAGGTGATTTACATTCGAATGCTGGACAGCTGACTCACACTTACGACGGTGGCCGCGTCCCAAGGTCGAGGGATTTCCCCTTTGGCGACCTTCTGGCAAGCAAAGTCAATGGGGGGGGGAGGAAAGCGTGATTCACTTAACAACCAGGGCAAGAAAAGTCAGGGTAAAACCCACTTCACAAAGTTCTCATTTAGCAACATAAAACTATGGGCTTGACTGTGGTCGTAAGTTGTAGGATTCCCTGTAATACGCTGGACAGCGTGACCCATGTTTATCGGACACCTGGAGATGAAAACATCGAACTAGCCGAGATGTTTTAATCTGGATTGGTGTGCAGAGAGGGAAGGGGTGGGATGGATGACCTCACTGGGTCCCTTTCAGGATTCTAAAGTTCTATGACACACTTTTGGAGAAAGGGGAGGGCTGGCTTTTGTCTCTCTTTTCACCCTCTCCTGGGTGTGTGTGTGTGTGTGTGTTAGAGGGTAACTAAAACCAGTATACAACCATTTTTAACCATATTAAAATTTTAATTGTAATTTTATTTTAATTGGGTTTTAATTGGAGTTTAACAGGGGGCGTTATTTTATTCAAGGACTAAATTTAATTAATTTTAATTGTCCTTAACTTTTGTAATTGTATGGTTGTATTGTTATTTTAAATTCCTCGTGAACCGCCCTGAGTCCTACGGGAGAAGGGCGGTATATAAGTCCAATAAACATAAACGTATTGATTTAAAAAAAAAAAAAGTTTTACATTATTAACCAAAACGGAGTTTGGCCAATTTTGGAGGAACTCTGGAAAAAAGACGGATTTTTTTTATTTTATTTATTTATTTATTTATTTATTTATTTATTTATTTATTTATTTATTTATTTATTTATTTATTTATTTATTTGTTGTTTTTTTTAAAAAAAACTGGCTTCACGTAAAAGGCCCTAGGATGGAAGAGACTTAATGCACTTCTGAAACTGGATTTGCAAGCCGTTGTGGAAAGAAAAAAGGAAAAGAAAAAAAAACCACTCTGCACATGCTCAGGGGATGGTGGCTTTCCTGGAAAACTCCAAAAGGCAGAAATGGCAAAGAAGAGCTAGGTACTAGGTGTGCTTCAAATGGGTGGAATAGAATAGCAATAAAGGATCTGTAAAAGAGAGTCTGGGTTGCTACTAGCTTTTTATCCCCTCCAATTTGTGTGGTTGTGTGTGTGTGTTGTGTGTTGTGTACAGCACAGTACTTTCAATTTGCCTCGTTCTGGGCGTGACTTCCTGTTTTTTGGACTTGGTTGCACAGCAACTTCCTTCCCATCTGTATTTCTGGGCTTCTGAAAAGAGGCCGGGTTTTTTTTTTTTAGCAGCTCCAGGAAACCAAACAGCAAATACAGTCAGTCCTCGACTTACGACCACAATTGAACCCAACGTTTCCGTCGCTAAGGGAGACGGCCGTGAAGCGAGCGCTGCTCCATTTTACGATGGTTGTGAAGTGAATCGCAGCAGTTGTTAAACGAGTAACGCCGCCTTTAAGCGAATCTGGCTTCCCCCATTGACTTTGCTGTCAGATGGTCGCCAAAGGGGATCACGTGACGCCGCCCCACCCCACCCCCAACCCGGGACGCTGCAACAGCCGTAAGTACATGTCAGTTGCCAAGCGTCTGAATTTTGATTACGTGTCCGTGGGGATGCTGCGACGGTCGTAAGTGCGAAAAAGGGTCAGAGGTCGCTGTTTTCCGGTTACTCCGAATGGTAACTTCGAAGTAACTTTGAATGGTGGCTAAAGGAATGATTGTAAGTTGGCCTGTCACTTTGACATAAGTAAGTTGACATCGAGTGAGCTTGCGTAGGGCAGCAGTTGAAGAAACAATTCCAGAAACAATCATTGGGGTAAACCAGCATTCTCTGGTTTGAGAAATTCCTTCCTTCCTTCCTTCCTTCCTTCCTTCCTTCCTTCCTTCCTTCCTTCCTTCCTTCCTTTATTTCCCTTCTATTATTCCTTCCTTCCTTCCTTCCTTTATCTCCCTTCCTCTATTATTCCTTCCTTCCTTCCTTCCTTCATTTCCCTTCCTCTATTATTCCTTCCTTCCTTCCTGCTTTTCCTTCCTTCCATTTCTTTTAGCTCTTTTGCTGTTCTTCCTTCTTTTTCTCCACTTTTCCTTCCTTCTTCCTTCCGTTTTTTCATTTATCACTTTTCTTCCTCTCTTCTATGTCCCTTTTTTCTTTCCTCCCTCCTTCCCTTTTCCTCCCCTCCTTTTTTTTATTCCGTACGTTCTTCTTTTATTCCGTCCCTCTTCCTTCACCCCCCCCTCCCCATTTTTCTGACCTTCCATCCTTCTATGTCCCCCTTTTCCATCCCTCCTTCCTTTTTGCTTTCCTTCCTTCTTCTTTTATCACTTCCTTCCTTCTCTTTTCCTTCCTTCCTTTCCATTTTTTTCTTTTTCCACTTTTCTTCCTTCTCTCTGCCGCATGTCACTTTTTTCTTTCCTCCCTCCCTCCCTCCCTTTTCCTTTTTTCCTTCCTTTTTTCTGTTCATTCCATTTTTCATTTCCTCCCTCCCTCCCTCTTTCTCTCCCTCCCTCCTTCCTTTCCCTTCCTTCTCTCCCTCCTTTTCCTTCCTTCTTCCTTTTCCTTCCTCTCCTTCCTTCCTTTTCCCTTTCTTTTTTCCCTTTTCCCTTCCCTTCCTCCTCTCCTTCTTCCCTCCCTCCTTCCCTCATCCTTTCCTCCCTCCCTCCTTTTCCTTCCTTCTTCCTTTTCCTTCCTTTTCCCTTTTCCTTCCCTTCCTCCTCCTTCCCTTCCTCCTCTCCTTCTTCCCTCATCCTTTCCTCCCTCCCTCCTTTTCCTTCCTTCTTCCTTTTCCTTCCTTTTCCCTTTTCCTTCCCTCCTCCTTCCCTCCCTCCCTCCTTTTCTTTCCTTCTTCCTTTTCCCTTTCCTTTTCCCCTTTTTCCTTCCCTTCCTCCTTCTTCCCTTCCTCCTCTCCTCCTTCCCTCATCCTTTCCTCCCTCCCTCCTTTTCCTTCCTTCTTCCTTTTCCTTCCTTTTCCCTTTTCCTTCCCTTCCTCCTCCTTCCCTCCTCCTTCCCTCCCTCCTTTTCCTTCCTTCTTCCTTTTCCTTCCTTTTCCCTTTTCCTTCCCTTCCTCCTCTCCTCCTTCCCTCATCCTTCCCTCCCTCCCTCCTTTTCCTTCCTTCTTCCTTTTCCCTTTCCTTTCCCCCTTTTTCCTTTCCCTTTTTCCTTCCCTTCCTCCTCTCCTCCTTCCCTCATCCTTTCCTCCCTCCCTCCTTTTCCTTCCTTCTTCCTTTTCCTTCCTTCTCCCTTCTTCCTTTCCCTTTTTCCTTCCCTTCCTCCTCTCCTCCTTCCCTCATCCTTTCCTCCCTCCCTCCTTTTCCTTCCTTCTTCCTTTTCCTTCCTTCTCTCCCTTCTTCCTTTCCCTTTTTCCTTCCCTTCCTCCTCTCCTCCTTCCCTCATCCTTTCCTCCCTCCCTCCTTTTCCTTCCTTCTTCCTTTTCCTTCCTTCTCTCCCTTCTTCCTTTCCCTTTTTCCTTCCCTTCCTCCCTCTTCCCTTCCTCCTCTCCTCCTTCCCTCCCTCCCTTCGCTCCCTCATGATCATCCCTCCATTTTCCTTCCTTCCTTCCTCTTTTTCCCCTTCTTTCGAGCAGGAACTCCTTCAGGGAGGCGACGGGCAACCTCCTCGCCGGGACTCACCCGCCCCCCTCCCTCTCCCTCCCCCTCCCCCTCCCCCTCCCTCCCAGGGCCCCGGCGAGATCGCGCGCGCAACTCTCGCGGTGCTGACCCCCTCCTTCGGCAGGCTGGCAGCCCTTGCCTGGCCCAGCAGAGGGCGCCCGCTCCCCCTCCTCCCCCGCCCTCTCCCTGCCTGCCAGTCCCGGAGTTGCGCCCTGCAAGGAGTTGCGCGGAATCCAAAGGAGGCCGACCTACCATGCAAAGAGGGCTGCTCTGCGCCCGTCCGGCTTGGAATCGCTTTATGAGGATGAGCAGCAGCAGCAGCAGCAGCAGCGCGGCGGCCGGCCGCTCCCTGGCCGAGAAAGTGGCCCTGGTGACGGCCTCCACCGAAGGGTAAGGCTTTGCACCGCTGGGGACTGCAACTCCCAGAATGCACCGGGGTTTGGCTGCCGGGTGGTGTCGCCTGCGACCCTTCTAGGGAGGGGATGCTGGGAGTTGTAGTTTTCCCCCCCTCCCAGATCTGGAGGAGGCGGGTTGAGGGGGAAACAATAGAAGAGATGGCCAGCTTGGAAAGAGCTACTCCGGGAGGGGGAGGGGAAAGCACTTTGCACTCCCCCAGAGGCACTGGAGAGTGCAAAACTTGGGTTGAAACTAAACATTAAGAAAACCAAGATCGTGGCATCTGGCCCTCTCATTTCCTGGCAAAGAGATGGGGAAGAAATGGAGGTAGTGACAGATTTTGTTTTCCTGGGCTCCAAGATCACTGCAGATGGGGACTGTAGCCAAGAAATTAAAAGACGCTTGCTCCTGGGGAGGAAAGCCATGGCAAATCTAGACAGCACACTAAAAAGCAGAGACATCACCCTGTCAACAAAAGTGCGTATAGTCAAGGCTACGGTCTTCCCAGTTGCAATGTATGGCAGTGAAAGTTGGACCGTAAGAAAGGCCGAGCGCCAAAGAATGGAGGCCTTTGAACTGTGGTGCTGGAGAAGACTCCTGCGAGTCCCTTGGACTGCAAGGCGATCAAACCGGTCAGTCCTAGAGGAGATCAACCCTGACTGCTCTTTAGAAGGCCAGATCCTGAAGCTGAAACTCAAATCCTTTGGCCACCTAATGAGAAGGAAGCACTCACTGGAGAAGAGCCTAATGCTGGGAAAGGTTGAGGGCAAGAGAAGAAGGAGACGACAGAGAAGGAGGTGGCTGGATGGAGTCACTGAAGCGGTAGGCGTGAGCTTAAATGGACTCCAGATGGTAGAGGACAGGAAGGCCTGGAGGAACGTTGTCCATAGGGTCGCGATGGGTCGGACACGACTTCGCAGCTAACAACAACAGAGGCACTCTTGCGCACCCAGCCTAGCGTTCGCATTCCCAGTCCTTGCTCGAGAAAGCTTCTGTAAGTGGAACAAAAAGAAATCCGTTTTTTAGCCTAACTACCTGTTGCTCTCTCGCTTTTGCAATCAGCGTTTGCGTCAGGGGCGAATGTCACGGGCAAGCGTGGGAACCGTGTACACGGATGGGAATTCCTGGAGGAGGGAATAAGGGGGAGTGTACAGGAATGATGGATGCCTTCCTGAGGATGTGGAATGGCTCTGTTGTCCGATTTTGATTGGCTAACAAACTTCGTAAAGCAATGCTGGCAACTTTCTAAGGCGGGTCTTCAGAGTTGGGCCTTTGATGACTGGTGGACTTCAACTCCCAGAATTCTTTCAGCCAGGCACGCTGGCTGAGGAATGCTGGGAGTTGAAGTCCACCAGTCATCAAAGGGCCAACTCTGAAGACCCCCCTTGTTCTAAGGGGTGGCACTTCTCCGCCGGCCTGTTTTACTTGGTCAATTAAAGCACTTTTTCCTCAAGAAGCCTCCGCCTGATTAGACTTTTAATGGCATCTCCAATTTAAGCAAGGGCCTGGGACCCTACATTTCAAATTAACCCTTTAAAAAGAGACAAGGAGGCAATTCTTGCAGTTCTGCTGAAAATATGACTGTGTCTGTGTGTTCCCTCCTTCTCCTTCCTCCTTTCCTTCCCTGTTCCTTCCTTATTTATTTATTTATTTATTTATTTATTTATTTATTTATTTTAATTCCATTTATATCCCGCCCTTCTCCGAAGACTCAGGGCGGCTTACAAACTTAGCAGTAGCCTCTCTCCCTCCCACCTTCCTTCCTTCCTTCCTTCCTCTCCCTCTTGCCCTCGATCTCTTCTCTTCCTTCCTCCTTCCTTCCTATCTTCCTTCCTTCCCTCCCTCCCATCTCCTTCCTTCCTTCCTTCCTTCCTTCCTTCCTTCCTTTCTCTCCCTCTTGCCCTCCATCTCATCTCTTCTCTTCTCTTCTCTTCTCTTCTCTTCTCTTCTCTTCTCTTCTCTTCTCTTCTCTTCTCTTCTCTTCTCTTCTCTTTTCTCTTCCTTCCTTCCTTCCCTACCTCCCATCTCCTTCCTTCCTTCCTTCCTTCCTTCCTTCCTTCCTTCCCTCTTTTCTTTGACCGTTGAAAGGGATCGACCCAGTTTGCTCCAGGATGCCAATTATTTTGGCATCCTTTGCAGACCAGCCGAGGTACACACAGGACTTTGGGAGAGGCAAACATTCAAACTTTGAGGATTAATAGTTGATGTTTTAACGAAAGAAGCCTTTGGACCTTGGCACAATCTTCTCTGATTGATTGGGCTATAAAATCTAAATTCAGAATAAGATTTCTTTTGGAGAAAACATGGATGGATTATAGTCTTAGCTCTATTACCTTTCATGATAGTTTAGTGTTTCTCAACCGTGGCAATTTTAAGAACTGTGGTCTTAAATTCCCTTCTTTCTTTCTTTCTTTCTTTCTTTCTTTCTTTCTTTCTTTCTTTCTTTCTTTCTTTCTTTCTTTCTCTCTTTCTTTATCCCACCTTTATTATTTTATAAGTAACTCAGTAATGAGTTTTTTTTCCAGTTTCTTCCTGGAAGCATGGATCAAAGATGCAATTACCTGCAACTTAATGAATTTCTATTTTTGTATGCACCTGTTTTGTGACCTAATTAAATTGAATTAGTATTCTATTTACATGATGGCAGACTCTGAACAAAACATGCCTTTTTCACGCTCCTTCAGCCAAGCCTTCAGACCTTGCAGTCCTTT
Source organism: Vipera berus (assembly GCF_964194415.1). NCBI lineage: Eukaryota > Metazoa > Chordata > Lepidosauria > Squamata > Viperidae > Vipera > Vipera berus. The sequence goes on along the minus strand of NC_138210.1, from coordinate 72,802,298 downwards.
TTTCCTTTCTAGCCTCCCATATTTTTTGAGTAAATTCCACTTCAGGCTACGTTTCTGAAATGCCTTAAAAACCACATCATTTCACCATGTTGTAGTTTTCGATGCTAGCCAGCCAGGTGTGGAAGTTGTCGATCTGGCTGATCTGGATTGGAGAAAGCTCTTCTCAGGGATGTAATTTCAGACCTGAATCACTGAAATGAAGGTCTATGCCGTATACAGATAATCCTCACTTAATGACTGCCGTAACTTCAAGCAGTCGTTAAGTGAGGACCAGCTGAAGGTATATACCTTCAGTATATCCCTGAGGCAGACTCAGAAAAAGTTACTTGCGACTCCTCCTCAAAGTTACAACGGCTACACACACACACACACACACACACACAAAATAGTCACCCAATCGCATTTCGGGCTCACATTTACGACCACCCGCAGCATCCCATGGTCACGTGACCCACAATTTGCTCCTGTTTTTGGCCCTTTTCTGACAGAAAAAAATGGCAAAAGCAAAAAAAAGCCACCCATATGATAGGCTGGATTCACTCAACGGCCAATGCAGTACACACAATGACTTACAGACCGTTGTAAAAAAAAACAACAGTTGTCAAAATCGAAACAGGTCCTCTGGTGACTCGCTTAATGACCGCAATGACTTATGAGGAAAATTCCGGTCTCAATGGTTATATGTTGAGGACTAGCTGCATGGTGTGGCTTTGTAAAGTCTCAGTTTCTAATTGTTTGTCTGATTGTAAAAAAAAAATATGGCAAAACAGAAACTTGTTTTTCAGCTCTATGAGGCAATTTTGCCTGTCCTCAAAAATTACTGAAATTTGGACTGGTTCAGAAAGGAGCCAGAGTCGCGTTTGAGGTTTTTTTTAAAAAAATACTGATATATCTTCCAATTTTAGACATTTTTCTAGTGTTTTCACATGTTTTCTAACTTAGAACACCAGAAAACTCTTACAGGTGGCCCTTGACTTAACAACTATTTGTTTAGTAACCGTTCAGAGTTACAACGGCACTAAAGAAGTAACTTACGATAGGTTTTTGCACTTAACGACCGTTGCGACATCTCTCTGGTCACATGATCGAAATTTGGACGCTTGGCAACTGACTCATATTTATGACCGTTGCGGTGTCCCAGAGTCATGTGATCGCCTTTTGCAACCTTCCTACAAGCAAAGTCAGACTCACTTAACAACCGTGTCACTAACTGAACCATTGCAGTGATTCGCTTAAGAACCGTGGCAAGACATGTCAAAGGGGAGCAAATCTCACTTCACGACCGTCTTGCCTAGCAACGGAAATGTTAGGCTCAGTTGCGGTCGTAAGTCGAGGACAACCTATCTCCTTTTCCATTCGTGTAGCCAAGCCAGATTCACTTAAATCCGTTAATCCACTGGAGCGATTCTCTTTAACAGCCGCGGCTAGATAGGTTGCAAAATGAGGCAAAACTCACTTTGCAACCCGTCCTGCTTAGCAGAGAGTCCTCAAGAATTACACGAATAAGACTCGCATTGCCAAATAAATCCCATTATTGCGTTTTCTCTCCTGGCAGAATCGGCCTCGCCATCGCACGCCGGCTGGCCCAAGACGGGGCTCATGTGCTGGTGAGTAGCCGCAAGCAGGCCAACGTGGACCGGACAGTGGCCGAATTGCAAGCCGAGAATCTCAGCGTGTCAGGCTTGGTGTGCCACGTGGGGAAGGCTGAAGACCGGCAACGCCTAGTGGATACGGTAAGAGCGCCCCCCCCCTCCGTGGCGCATCTTGCCCCATTGGGTCATGACACATATAGGAGACGAGAGGAGAGAATAAGAAATAAGAATAGAAATAGAAATAGAAATAGAAATAATACACATAGAAATAGAAACAGAAATAGAATAGAAATAAGAATTTTTGTTGTTGTTAGCTGCGAAGTCGTGTCCGACCCATCGCGACCCCATGGACAACGTTCCTCCAGGCTTTCCTGTCCTGTACCATCTTCTGGAGTCCATTTAAGCTCACGCCTCCTGCTTCAGTGACTCCATCCAGACGCCTCGTTCTCTGTCGTCCCCTTCTTCTCTTGCCCTCAACCTTTCCCAGCATGAGGCTCTTCTCCAGTGAGTCCTTCCTTCTCATTAGGTGGCCAAAGTATTTGAGTTTTAGCTTCAGGATCTGGCCTTCCAAAGAGCAGTCAGGGTTGATCTCCTCTAGGACTGACCGGTTTGATCACCTTGCAGTCCAAGGGACTCGCAGGAGTCTTCTCCAGCACCAGAGTTCAAAGGCCTCGATTCTTTGGCGCTCAGCCTTTCTTACGGTCCAACCTTCACAGCTATAGAAATAAGAATAGAATTAGAAATTAGAAATTAGAAATTAGAAATTAGAAATTAGAATAGAATAGAATAGAATAGAATAGAATAGAATAGAATAGAATAGAATAGAATAGAATAGAATAGAATAGAATAGAATAGAAGAATAGAATAGAATAGAATAGAAGAATAGAAGAATAGAATAGAATAGAATAGAATAGAATAGAATAGAATAGAATAGAATAGAATAGAATAGAATAGAATAGAATAGAATAGAAGAATAGAATAGAATAGAATAGAATAGAATAGAATAGAATAGAATAGAATAGAATTTGAAATAATAGAATAGAATAGAATAGAATAGAATAGAATAGAATTTGAAATAATAGAATAGAATAGAATAGAATAGAATAGAATAGAATAGAATAGAATAGAATAGAATAGAATAGAAGAATAGAATAGAATATAAATCTGACTAAAAGGAATAGAATACTGAATAAAGAGATAAAAAGAATGGGATGGAATAGAATAGAATAGAATTAGAGAATAAACTGACTAAAAGGAATGGAATAGAGTGGAATACAGAATAAAGAGAATAAAAAGAATAGAATAGTTTTTTAAATGATGGTGTTTAATTCTCAGCTCTTCTTCTTAGGCCATTGAGCGCTACGGGGGAATTGATATTTTGGTGAGCAATGCCGCTGTGAACCCGTTCTTCGGAAATATCTTGGACGCCTCCGAGGAAGTCTGGGACAAGGTGAGAGCTTGCAGAAGGCGACCGGAGGAGAAAAAAAGATGGGTTTTGTAGTCCGAAGGGGGCACCCTGGCAGAAGCTTAATGTGCCCCCCCCACTTGTTGGAAGAATCGTCACAGCCGATCCAATGGAAAGGCCAAACGTCCCCAAGAGGCTGGAGATATGGACTGGGAAAAACAGTTGGGTACAAAAAAAAAAACCCGCTTGCTTTTTCCGCTTTGTAAGCAGTCCTCGTTTAGCGACCATTTGGACTGATTCCCCCTGCCCCCAGAAATTACAATCTGGTTCCAGAATTCTGACAACAGCACAAACACACACACACACACACACACACACACAGCAGAAATGCACACATATATACAAACACAACAGATTTCCGGCACTTGGCAAGCCGTTCCCCTTTAAGGCTGGTTGCCATGTTGCTGGAAACTCATGACAGTGATTGATGACATTTTTTAATTTTATTTTTTGCCAGTTTCCAGGCTTTTCGGTATGTTTCTGGCAAAAAAAGGGAAAAAAAATAAAACCGCTCAGCAGAATACGTTGACTCGCTTTACGACCGCTGTGCTGGCTTTTACGACTCCCGTGTTCACTTTATGTGCTTCGGTTTATGACCGGGGTGATCGCTTTTCAATGGCCACAGGAGAGAAAAAGGTGGTAAAATCAGGTCAGCAAAACCACCTGGGTGTCTTGTCTTAGCGGCCGTAATGACATATGACAGAAATTCAAGGTTGACTCAGCCTTCCATCCTTCCGAGGTAGGTAAAATGAGGACCCAGATTGTTGGGGGCAATTAAGCTGACTTTGTAATAATGCCGCTTTGGGGGGTCCCAAATAAGCAGGCATATACATAGAATGAAGGCTATTGCTAAGCACATTGGTTTGCGCTTAAATTGTAAGCCGCCCTGAGTCTTCGGAGAAGGGCGGGATATAAATGGGATTAAAATAAAAATAAAAATAAATAAATTCCTGCTTGTACTGGTGTTTCTCAAAAATAAGACCGGATCTTTTTTTTGCCTCCGAAAGAGGCACCAGGTCTTATTTTCAGGATAGGCCTTACCTCACCTCCGGCACTGACAGCCCCACCCAGCCGGTCCACTTCTTCTGGGGCCGAAGTTCTGCAGCTGCATTCGGTCCTGCGTTTTGCAGTCAGGCCTTTCCGGAAGGCCTAAGCAGCCAAGTACCGAGCTATGGATTCAATCACCAATCACCAATCCATAGCTTGGTGCTCGGCTGCTGAGATCTTGTAGAACTGAGCTACGGATTGAACCCATAGCTCGGTTCTCAGCTGCAGAGGCCTTCCGGAAAGCCCCATGACTGAGAAATGCAGGCCTGGCTGCAGAAGAGGCCTCAGAAGGAGAAGTGGGCTGGCGAGGAGAGGTCTGACCGCCAGGTAAGTGGGTGCAGGGCAGGTGGGGCAGATCCACAGATATCCATCCCCGCCCTAGCTTGATTTCTAGGTGTGTGTCTCACCCCAAAACTAGGGCCTATTTTGGGGGTAGGGCTTATATTAGGCCCACCCCCCAAAATCTAGTTAGGGCTTATTGTTGGTGTAGGCCAGGGGTCTTCAAACTTGGCCCTTTTATGACTTGTGGACTTCAACTCCCAGAATTCCTCACCCAGCATGCCTGGCTGAGGAATTCTGGGAGTTGAAGTCCACAAGTCATAAAAGGGGCCAAGTTTGAAGACCCCCTGGTGTAGGCCTTACTTACAGGGAAACACGGTATTACGGTTGTAAGTCAAGTCCTACGTGTATTTTTTTTTCTTCAGATATTCAATATCAACGTAAAGGCAACAGCATTGCTGGCCCGTCTGGTGGTTCCTCACATGGAGAAGAGGGGGTGAGTATGCCGTGACAGCATTAATGTTCTGGGGGGTCTTTTTCCCTCTTAATTTGTATACAGGCGGTCCCCGTTCATTTAGTGACCATTTGACGTTATGACGGCGCTGAAAAAAGGGACCTGTGACCGTTTTTCACACTGACGAGCCTTGCAGCATCCTTCCCCACCCCCCATGGTCACGGGATCAAAATTCAGGCGCTTACCGACTCACGTTTGTGACCGTTGCCATGTCCCTTTTGCGTCCTTCTGCCGAGCAAAGTCAGTAGGAAAAATCTGGTTGTTAACCAGATTTGCTTAACAACCTGACTTAAGAGCTGCAAGCGCATCGCTTAATTGTGGCAAGAAAGGTCGAAAAAAGGGGCCACAACACACTTAACTGTCTCACTTAGCAATGGAAGGTTTGCTCTCAATTGTCGTAAGTCGAGGACTTCCTGCACAGTTCTGTCTTTCAGTTTAAAGCCGGGAGGGGGGGAATTCACTCAATGCAAACATGTAGTTTGCCTATATTCTGGTTTCGTTTGGGCTGGAAAATATTGGTTTTTTCCCTCTTTCTTTTTTCTCTTTGTCCATTTTCTGATCAGCTTTGACTACCTCTACTGGTGTTTCTTTTCTTTCTCGTGACAACCATTTCAAGTTTCTAGTCCTCTGTGAATTTTGCCAGCCCTTTGAAAGTTGCTCTGTCTTAAGCCCTCTTCTGTTCTCTGAAGTTGCTAAAAAGAAAAATTAAGACCCTAATTCTGATAAATCCCTGGCCTTTACGAAGGAGGGGAGGGTCCTTTTTGAAAAGAGGTAAATTTCGCATTCGAGCCTGCATGCATGAGAAGCTCAACAAATTCTCGGTCGCCCTGGCCTCAGGATCTCCAAAAAATAAAATAAAAAGTGAAAGCTATTTCCTTGCTTCAGAATATTAATTTCATTTCACATTTAAGTTCTTAAAAGCTTCTTTTCAGTAGATTAGAGAGATATTCCAGAATCCTAATTATTGTTCACAACAGCCCTGTGTGGTAGGTTGGAAGAGGAATGGTGGTGATTGATGTTCCAGGTGAATAAAGGAATACGAGAGGGGAATTAAAAAGGGGAAAAAAATAATGTTTCTGCATCTCTCAATTCCTTGCTTTGTTCCAGAAGCGGATCCATCGTGATCGTGTCATCTGTTGCTGGATATGCGCCGTTTCCAGTGAGTTGAGCACATCCTTTTTTACCTATTTCGCATTTCTCCGGTGGTCTCTGAAGATGGCATAAAGCAGGGATAGACAACCTTTTGGCTCTTTCATGACTCGTGGACTTCAACTCCCAGAATTCCTGAGCCAGCCACGCTGAGGAGAAATGGAGAGGTTTCCAAGCTGAGCCATGGCTGGCTCGGGAATTCTGGGAGTTGTGGTCCACGAGCCAGCCTCTTAACACAGCAGCGAAAAAGGCAAATGCAATTGCTTGGCCTCATCAACAGAAGTTGATTCTCCAAATTAAGAGAAATAAATGATTCCCTTTTTTTCCTGTCCTGGGCCTCCCAGTTTCAGGAGAAAGATTCAGAGAGATGAGATTAGGGAAGAGTAAATAACTGGGATGACTCTTTTAAATAGGATGGATGGACGATAGATAGATATAGACAGATTTGATAGATCAATGGATGGATAGATATACCGTATATACTTGAGTATAAGCCGACTCGAGTATAAGCCGAGACCCCCAATTTCACCCCCCAAAACTGGAAAAAGTTATTGACTCGAGTATAAGCCGATCCGCCGTTCTGCAAGCCTGAATACACAGGAATACCCTGTGTGGCCGCGGCTCGTCGGCAGGTCTCCGTTCCTCCTGCCGACCTTTGGGGAGGTTTGGGCGCCTCCCCAAACCTCCCCAAACGTCGGCAGGTCTCCGTTCCTCCTGCCGACCTTTGGGGAGGTTTGGGCGCCTCCCCAAACCTCCCCAAACCTCGGCAGGTCTCCGTTCCTCCTGCCGACCTTTGGGGAGGTTTGGGCGCCTCCCCAAACCTCCCCAAACCTCGGCAAGTCTCCGTTCCTCCTGCCGACCTTTGGGGAGGTTTGGGCGCCTCCCCAAACCTCGGCAGGTCTCCGTTCCTCCGCGCAGACCTGCCGACCTTTGGGGAGGTTTGGGCGCCTCCCCAAACGTCCCCAAACCTCGGCAGGTCTCCGTTCCTGTTTGGGGAGGTTTGGGCGCCTCCCCAAACCTCCCCAAACCTCGGCAGGTCTCCGTTCCTCCGCGCAGACCTGCCGACGTTTGGGGAGGTTTGGGCGCCTCCCCAAACCTCCCCAAACCTCGGCAGGTCTCCGTTCCTGTTTGGGGAGGTTTGGGCGCCTCCCCAAACCTCCCCAAACCTCGGCAGGTCTCCGTTCCTCCGCGCAGACCTGCCGACCTTTGGGGAGGTTTGGGCGCCTCCCCAAACGTCCCCAAACCTCGGCAGGTCTCCGTTCCTGTTTGGGGAGGTTTGGGCGCCTCCCCAAACCTCCCCAAACCTCGGCAGGTCTCCGTTCCTCCGCGCAGACCTGCCGACCTTTGGGGAGGTTTGGGCGCCTCCCCAAACCTCCCCAAACCTCGGCAGGTCTCCGTTCCTGTTTGGGGAGGTTTGGGCGCCTCCCCAAACCTCCCCAAACCTCGGCAGGTCTCCGTTCCTCCGCGCAGACCTGCCGACCTTTGGGGAGGTTTGGGCGCCTCCCCAAACGTCCCCAAACCTCGGCAGGTCTCCGTTCCTGTTTGGGGAGGTTTGGGCGCCTCCCCAAACCTCCCCAAACCTCGGCAGGTCTCCGTTCCTCCGCGCAGACCTGCCGACCTTTGGGGAGGTTTGGGCGCCTCCCCAAACCTCCCCAAACCTCGGCAGGTCTCCGTTCCTGTTTGGGGAGGTTTGGGCGCCTCCCCAAACCTCCCCAAACCTCGGCAGGTCTCCGTTCCTCCGCGCAGACCTGCCGACCTTTGGGGAGGTTTGGGCGCCTCCCCAAACGTCCCCAAACCTCGGCAGGTCTCCGTTCCTGTTTGGGGAGGTTTGGGCGCCTCCCCAAACCTCCCCAAACCTCGGCAGGTCTCCGTTCCTCCGCGCAGACCTGCCGACCTTTGGGGAGGTTTGGGCGCCTCCCCAAACGTCCCCAAACCTCGGCAGGTCTCCGTTCCTGTTTGGGGAGGTTTGGGCGCCTCCCCAAACCTCCCCAAACCTCGGCAGGTCTCCGTTCCTCCGCGCAGACCTGCCGACCTTTGGGGAGGTTTGGGCGCCTCCCCAAACCTCCCCAAACCTCGGCAGGTCTCCGTTCCTGTTTGGGGAGGTTTGGGCGCCTCCCCAAACCTCCCCAAACCTCGGCAGGTCTCCGTTCCTCCGCGCAGACCTGCCGACGTTTGGGGAGGTTTGGGGAGGCGCCCAAACCTCCCCAAAGGTCGGCAGGAAGAACGGAGACCTGCCGAGGTTTGGGGAGGTTTGGGGAGGCGCCCAAACCTCCCCAAAGGTCGGCAGGTCTGCGCGGAGGAACGGAGACCTGCCGAGGTTTGGGGACGTTTGGGGAGGCGCCCAAATCTCCCCAAACAGGAACGGAGACCTGCCGAGGTTTGGGGACGTTTGGGGAGGCGCCCAAACCTCCCCAAAGGTCGGCAGGTCTGCGCGGAGGAACGGAGACCTGCCGAGGTTTGGGGAGGTTTGGGGAGGCGCCCAAACCTCCCCAAACAGGAACGGAGACCTGCCGAGGTTTGGGGACGTTTGGGGAGGCGCCCAAACCTCCCCAAAGGTCGGCAGGTCTGCGCGGAGGAACGGAGACCTGCCGAGGTTTGGGGAGGTTTGGGGAGGCGCCCAAACCTCCCCAAACAGGAACGGAGACCTGCCGAGGTTTGGGGACGTTTGGGGAGGCGCCCAAACCTCCCCAAAGGTCGGCAGGTCTGCGCGGAGGAACGGAGACCTGCCGAGGTTTGGGGACGTTTGGGGAGGCGCCCAAACCTCCCCAAACAGGAACGGAGACCTGCCGAGGTTTGGGGACGTTTGGGGAGGCGCCCAAACCTCCCCAAAGGTCGGCAGGTCTGCGCGGAGGAACGGAGACCTGCCGAGGTTTGGGGAGGTTTGGGGAGGCGCCCAAACCTCCCCAAACAGGAACGGAGACCTGCCGAGGTTTGGGGACGTTTGGGGAGGCGCCCAAACCTCCCCAAAGGTCGGCAGGTCTGCGCGGAGGAACGGAGACCTGCCGAGGTTTGGGGAGGCGCCCAAACCTCCCCAAACAGGAACGGAGACCTGCCGAGGTTTGGGGAGGCGCCCAAACCTCCCCAAAGGTCGGCAGGAGGAACGGAGACCTGCCGAGGTTTGGGGAGGCGCCCAAACCTCCCCAAAGGTCGGCAGGAGGAACGGAGACCTGCCGAGGTTTGGGGAGGCGCCCAAACCTCCCCAAAGGTCGGCAGGAGGAACGGAGACCTGCCGAGGTTTGGGGAGGTTTGGGGAGGCGCCCAAACCTCCCCAAAGGTCGGCAGGAGGAACGGAGACCTGCCGACGTTTGGGGAGGTTTGGGGAGGCGCCCAAACCTCCCCAAACGTCGGCAGGTCTGCGCGGAGGAACGGAGACCTGCCGAGGTTTGGGGAGGCGCCCAAACCTCCCCAAACGTCGGCAAGTCTCCGTTCCTCCGCGCCCTGCCTGCCTGCTTCTTTCCGCTGCGGAAAGAAGCAGGCAGGCAAGGCGCGGAGTTTGGGGAGGTGCGCGCGCACCTCCCCAAACCTCCCCAAACTTCGGCAGGTCTCGGACGGCGGTGGCTTGGGAGAGGTGCGGGCGATCCCGGAAGCACCAAAGCCTCGGCCGCGCACAAGTCCTCGGTAAGTTTTTTTTGTTGACTGGAGTATAAGCCGAAGTGGAATTTTTCAGCCCAAAAAGTGGGCTGAAAAATTCGGCTTATACTCAAGTATATACGGTAAATAAGATTGATAGATACATACAGATACATAGATACATGTATAGATGGATATATAAGAGAGATAGACAGAGATAAACAGGGATGGATGATAAAGATGGACAGACACAGATAGATATGATAATAGGTGACGGATGGATGAATGGATAGATAATAAATAGAGAAGATAAATATAAATAGAGATGATAGACACAACAGATAGACGACAGACAGATAAACAGGGATGGATGGATGATAAAGATGGATGGATAGATTGACAGACACAGGTAAGATATAATAGTTGGCTGACGGATGGATGAATAGATAGATGATAGTTACAGGAGAGAGATATAAATAGATAAGATAAGACTAGAGCAGGGGTGTCAAACTGCTGGCCCGTGGGCCGGATGCGTCATGCGGAAGCCGCACCCACCCCATCGCATCAATGTCAAAATTGTCCCGATAACGTTGCGCGACATCACGTGACATCGCGGGTTTGACATGTCTGGACTAGAGAGAGAGGCAGGCAGACAGACAGACACAGCTAAATAGAAAGGGACGGATGGATAATAGGTAGGTAGGTAGGTAGACAGACAGACAGGTAGATCTGAGGAGGGCCGTAAAAAAAGAGGCCAAATGCCTCTCATAAAGGTAAAGGTTCCCCCGCACATGCGTGCTAGTCGTTTCCGACTGGTGCTCATCTCCGTTTCAAAGCCGAAGAGCCAGCGCTTGTCCGAGGACGTCTCTGTGGTCATGTGGCCGGCATGACTAGACGCCAAAGGCGCACGGAACGCTGTTACCTTCCCACCGTAGTGGTCCCTATTTTTCTACTTGCATTTTTACGTGCTTTCGAACTGCTAGGTTGGCAGAAGCTGGGATGAGTAACAGGCGCTCACTCTGTTACGCGGCACTCGGGATTCGTCCCGCCAAACTGCCGACCTTCTGATCGACAAGCTCAGCGTCCTAACCCACTGAGCCACACCGCGTCCCTATAAATGCCTCTCAAAGGCACACCTAATTTTGCTTCCTCCGCCTCTTCTCTGCTAGAACTTAGGGCCTTACAACGTCAGCAAGACCGCTCTCCTGGGCTTGACCCGCAACCTGGCCATCGAACTGGCCCCACGTAACATCCGTGTCAACTGTCTGGCGCCCGGCCTGATCCGCACGAAATTCAGCTCGGCTGTGAGTATCTTTAGGCAGGAAACAGATTGCAGAGGAGTGTTTTCCCATCCTTGACCAGTTTAAGAGGGGCTGGACTTAAATTCCCAGAATTCCCCAGCTGTGCTGTGATGGGGAATTCTGGGAGCTGAAGTCCACCCGTCTTAAAAGCTGGCAAGGTTGGGAAACACCGCTTTTGAGAGTCGAGTAACGCAACGGCCCAGTGTAGGAGAAGATCTTTCCTGAATTGGTACCCCAAGCAAAACCAAACTTTAAAATGAGAAGTGGCGTTAATTTTATAATCGCTGGTTGTGCTCTAGCATCGCCGTCGCTTGCTTGTACAGGGGTAGTCCTCCGATTACGGCCGCATCTGAGCCCAAAATTTCTGTTGCTAAGTGAAACATTTTTTTAAGTGAACTGTGCTCCAGTTTGCGACCTTTCCTGCCACCGTCTGCTCCATTGTACGACCTTTCCTGCAGTTGTTCAATGAGTGACACGGTTCTTAAGCGAATCTGGGCTTCCCCGTTGACAAAAGGGGAATCACCTGTTTCCCCGGGACGCTTCGACCCTCGTAAACGTGAATTATTTGCCAAGCGTCAGAATTTTGATCACGTAAACCACGGGCGAGGCTGCAAACCGTCGTTGAGCATGAAAAACGGTCATACGTCTCTTTTGTCAGCGCCGTTGTAACTTTGAACGGTCACTAAATGGGCCGCCGTAAGTGGAGGACGGCCTCTGATTCCAAACAGCGGGACTCGCTACACCCCAAAATGGCGTTGGATGAAAAATCAACTCACACCTGTTTTCTTTCTCCATAAAAAACGTTTTCTCTTTAATATTGTGGGGAAAATAAATTTAAAATGAGAACTCCAAAAACAGGATCTAGGACAAGGCGATCTAGAATGATTAATCAGAAATGAAGCTTAATAAGGAGGTGGAGGTTATTTGTAGATATTTGATTGTTATCTTCTAAAATTATCGAGAAATGTACTAATTTAAGGTTGACAAAAGAGAATATTATTGGTAGAAGAGAAAATCAAGGAAAGCTACTATGGGGAATATGGAAGTATAGCAACCAACTGTTATTGATTACTTGTAAATACAAACCCAGACAACACACTGTTTACCAAATATTTTTGATGGGGATATGTAAAAAACAAAACACCCCAATAAAACATATTTTTTTTAAAAAGGAAAAAAAATCAACTGACACCTGTTTTTTTTCTCTGAAGCTTTGGGAGGATGAAAAGGCAGAAAGTTTAATGATGGAAGTCTTGCGGATAAAGAGGTAACTTGGGATAAACCAGTGTTTTGCACTAAAATAAAGGGCTCAGAGATCTGATTTTTATAAACTTCTCGCAAATTTCAGCTGTTCTTTTTTTTTTTGAGGGGATACGACCCCTCAGAACCGACAGTCTCGCTCCATTTTGGCAAAGGGGAAAAACGCCACAGCTAGCTACTCATTTTTTTAGATTTTATTTTAATTCTTTTGTTTAGCGGTGTACAATTACATAATAATCCCATTCAATTGGCATTTAGAATTAAATTACAACTTAATTTTAACTTGTTTGTCGTTATGTTTTAATTAAGTCATGATGGCATTTAACTTGAATTTATAATTACACATTTAATGCCATTAGAATTTTCCTAATTCTACTGATATTTGTAATTGAATTGCAATTTCATTTAGCTGATACCTAACAATTGTGTTGATATTTCAAAGTACGTTATATACGTTCTTTTAACTTAAATTTATAATAATATTGCTGCTTATAACATAAGTTCATGTCACTCATGTTTATAATTATTTCCATGTTAATAACCTCATAATTTTACATATGCTGACATCATTTAACTTATATTTCTAATTATATTGATACTTACAATTAATACATAAGTTAATTTTATATACACACACACACACACACACACACACACACACAGAGTATATATACAAGTAGTTCTCGACTTACAACCACAAATGAGCCCAAAATGTCTGTTGCTAAGTGAAATATTTGTTAAGTGATTTTTGCCCAATTTTATGACTTTGCCACGGTTGTTAAGTGAAACCCTGCAGTTGTTATTGACACAGTTGTTAAGTGAATCTGGCTTCTCCATTAACTGTGCATGTCAGAAGGTTGCAAAAGGGGGATCGCGTGACCCCAGGACACTGCAACTGTCATAAATATGAGTCAGGTGCCAAGCATCTGAATTTTGATCACGACTGTGGGGAGGCTGCATGGTTGTAAGTGGAAAAATGGTCATAAGTCACATGTCATCATCTCAGTGATGATGTAACTTCAAACAGTCACTAAATGAAACTAAGTCAAGGACTATGTTTAATTATCTATCTGTCTATTTGTCTATCTGTCTATTTTATCCTATCTAGCTACCTAGCTATCTACTTTATCATCTATCTATCTATCTATCTATCTATCTATCTATCTATCTATCTATCTATTTTATCTATTATATATCTACATGAAAGTGTACAATATTTTTCTACAAACAGGATCAATTTGTATGTGTGTGTGTGTATGTATATAGATGTGTGTGTCTATATGCACACACATCTATATACATACACATATTTACACACACACACACACACACACATACAAACACAGAAACTATATACATATAGTTTCAGACAAATGGTTGTCCAGTCTCTTCTTAAAAGCCTCCAGTGATGGAGCACCCACAACTTCTGGAGGCAAGCCGTTCCACTGGTTAATTGTCCTCAAAGTTAGGAAGTTTCTCCTTCACTCCAGGTTGTAACTAACACACTATCCACACAAGCAACACATCACCCCTAAGCTTCCACCAGCAAACTAGGATGTTCTGGATCGGGGGTCTTCAAACCTGGCCCTTTGATGACTTGTGGACTTCAACTCCCAGAATTCCTCAGCCAGTCACACGTGCCTGGCTGAGGAAGTCTGGGAGTTGAAGTCCACAAGTCATCAAAGGGCCAAGGTTGAAGACCCCTGGTCTGGATGAAGGTAACAAATCCAACCTTGGGGTCTCCTAAAGGCCCTCTGTCCACTAATCAGATCTTCTCTTCTCCCCCCACCCCTTCCAGACTCGGAGTCCCATCGGATTGTTCCGGCATCGTCTCTTTCCTTTGCTCCGCCGATGCCGACTATATCACCGGGGAGACGGTGGTGGTGGCTGGTGGCGTCACATCTCGTCTTTGATGAGGAAATCGTGGTGGCTTCCAGTTCAGCTAGGACGATGGATAGATAAACACATAGGGGTACCCCGGAAATAAATTGTGGGGCTGATTGGGGGTGGTGGTGGTTAGGGGTCTCAGCAGCGCCCAGCTAGATGGTGATTGGATCAGCTTCAAGACAGAGGGAGGTCAACACTCTTTAAGAAGCTCCATTTTTGGTGCTAACCAGGTTTTATGTATCTCTGTGTGTGTGTGTGTGTGTGTGTGTGTGTGTGTGTGTGCACGCTGTTGGATTTCGGGTGGAAAACGAGCAGAATGGCACACAGCTGAGGCTTAGGAATCTCTTTGCACACCTGCGCGCAAGGAGACCCCCGTGTGTACAAGCTCGCTCCGAGCTGTGTTGAGGGGAAAGGTGGCTAGGTTGATCTTGGTTTGTTTAACTCCATACCTCTTGGATGTTGGGGAGGGGATGGGGATGCGGGGGAAGGGGGGGGCTTCCCTAATGCTTCCTGGGATATTAGGCAAGGGTCTTTCCAGCAAGGGGGTGGGGTGTCTTCTTGGGAGAAAAAGCAGCTTGGATCGGCTTCAAAATGGGGGGAACAGCCAGAAATTGGGGTTACGAATATCAATGGTCTTCATTCCTGCCCTGCCTTGGTGCCTTGCGTGTAATAATTAAAATAAAGACATCGTTGGAATCGCACTTTTGCTGGTGTCTGTTGCTCTCTTCGGGGGGGGGGGGTGTCTGCACAGGAAGGGAACCCCAAAGCCCCCCCAAAGGGGTCCCACCAGACACAGAAAACCAACCGGGAGCCATCTCCCCTTTTTCTGATCTGATGCCAACGTCCCCTCTCTGCTTTTGGGTGCGGGGGGGGGCTGGTTTGCATATCCAGGGGAGACCCCTTCCTGCTTTCCCCCTCCCCACTTTCCCCCACTCCCAAGGGACTTTCCCTGGCACAGTCCCCCTCCCCACGCCCCCTTACCCTGCTTCCATTCCTCCATCAGAATAAAAATCTCGGTTCCTTTCTATCTCTCCGTCCTCAATTCCCCCCCCACACACACACACTTCTTCCTTTCTGATTTGATCTGCCTTCTGGGGGGGTGGGGGGGCTCAGCGGCAGGAGCAGCGTGCCCCCCCAATTCCTCCAGGTCCCCTCTTCTTTCCTTAGCCAGCTGCCTTCCCAAGCCCCTTCCCATTTATTTCGCCCCTGCCAGTGTGCCGGGGATGGAGGCAAGGAGGAAAACAATCCAGCCAGTTGCTTTTTAAAAAAAATAAAAAATTGGGGGAAAAAATAAAATCTTCTGGGGGGTGGGGTGGGCGGATCAGGGCTTCCCTCCCCCCCCCCACAGGCCCCCTCCCCCACCCCCGAGATCCTCAACTCTTGGTGCTGATTCAGCTTCGCTTCGCTTTTCATTTCAGCTCTCCATCCTTCTCTTGTCTCTCCATCCTTCTCTCTCTCTCTCTCTCCATCCTTCTCTCTCTCTCTCTCTCTCTCTCCCTCCCGCCACCCCTCTCTTTCCCAGCCCCCTCCCTTTTTTTTCCCAGCCATGTCCCGTGCTTTTTCCTCCTTGCCCATCGTCTGCCTCTTTCCCTGATCCGTTTCAAACCCGCCTTACTTTTTTCCCCCATTCCAGGTTTTAAGGGGGCGCGGGCGAGGGGGTGTCCCGCAAGCTCTTTCCCCCCCACCACCCATCTAGTCTCCCCCCCCCCACACAGCCCACCCTCCTGCTTTCTCCATGGGGCTGTCTTTTTTTTTTCTTCCTGGCCCCCACCCGCGGTATTCCCAGCGGAGATCCCCCCCCTCTCCATCGATCTACCGGCTCTAAGCCTTGGGTGTGTCTCTGAAGCGCATCTGTGCGTTTCCAGATCTGGCTTTTTTTTGATTAATTAATAAATAAATAAATAAATAAATTCGCCTCCCAGCCTGTTTCGTGGGAATTCGACACCGGGTAAGTGTGGGGAATTATTCTGGGATATTCTCCAGGCGAGGAAGCTGTTGCTTTGGGGTTTTCCTGCATGCGGCGGTCGTTAAATGAAACCCAAGCTAATATATGTGTGTGTGTGTGTGTGTATAGTTGTGTGTGTGTATATATATATTTGTGTGTATATATATATTTGTGTATATATATATATATATGTGTGTGTGTGTGTGTGTGTGTGTATATATTTGTGTATATATATATATATATATATAT
>NC_138210.1:72698540-72783540 GCF_964194415.1 Vipera berus | reverse complement strand
GTCCCTAAGTTCTACAAATCCACCAGATTTCTCCACAGACCTCAGAAAATCCATGTCTTCTGATATTCCAGGTGTCCAACTCTTCTCCAATTCCGTGCACCTCCAATTAGAATCTTGAGGAACATCAACAGATAACTCCTGGACTATTGCTTGGTTTGTACTTGGAAGACTTTTGCGTTTGTGTGTGTGTGTGTGTGTGTGTGTGTGATAAACTACAAAGAGCAGCAATCTGTGCTGAGAAGATTCCACAGGATTGTGCCCGGACAGCAACACTGTTGTTTTTTTCAAAACAAATTTTTTGCACTTTCACGCCTGTTTTTCTAAACTTTAATATAATCCCCCAACTCTGCCGCATGTTCGTGAGGGCTAAATGTCGGACTCACCCTACCGCTAGTTTCTTCTGGCTTCTTCAGTCCACGGAGGACCTCAGACGCTGCCAAAGAGTCTTCTGGATTCCTTCTCGGTGCTCCGTACTTGGTGTCCAAGGAGAGTAAAACAAGCCGGCATTAGCAAATTGGAATTGCAGTTCACCCGAAGCGGCGTCTTCTGGCTATAGACGGTGAACGGCTGCCAGATCGATGTCTGGCTATCCAGAAGGAGCCATGGAGGGCTGAAGCCGGTCTAGGTGGAGCCCAGCCATGTAGAAGCAACTTTGACGGGCAGCAGGGATGCACACGGGGACTCGGAGGTAACTGCAGCCCGACTGACCGGGGAGAAACATTACATGAATGTCCAACGGAGGCAGATTTGAGTTTGATGATGGAGGCTGCTATGTCGGCGACTGGGAAGAGGGCCGGGCGCATGGCTACGGGGTGTGCACAGGCCCAGGCGCCCAGGGGGAGTACAGCGGGCGTTGGAGTCGCGGTTTTGAATCTCTGGGTGTCTACACGTGGCCCAGCGGAAATACCTACCAGGGTTTCTGGAGTCAAGGCAAGCGCAGTGGCCTGGGCACCGAGCAGAAGAGCAAGTGGAGTTATAAGGGGGAGTGGTGCCACGGGCTAAAAGGCCATCTCGGCATCTGGGAAAGCCACTCGGGAGTCGTCTACGAAGGCATGTGGCGTGAGGGTCTTCAGGATGGCTACGGGATGGAGACCTACGCGGATGGAGGTGAGCCAGGAGAACACGTCAAGAAGGGGTTGGGGGGTGGTCCGTTGTTTCTTCGTGGCCCGGTGGTCCCGATTTCATATTCCTCATCCGATTGTCTCTGTCCACCTGGCCCGTCACGTCGTGTCCCTGTCTGGTTAAGATGGATAAGATGCACCTTTGTTGTCATTTTTTTTTTAACTGTGGGGAACAGCGGCCCTCGTGAAAAATGAGATTCTGTTGCCTGCTCTCAAAATACACAGCACCCAAGTAGATATGCTACATCCGTGCGTTGGCATATACCTGCACCCTTACCTATAGATAACCTATAAATATTAATCACTGTCCATCTTGAATATGTAGCGGATGGAGAAAGCTTGAGAGTTCAGAAGGTTGATGTTATATGGAACACATCCGGACGTTCTGCTTTGGATATCGCAAAGCCCCCTGCCACAAGGTAACAAGGAAAACTGGTTGTGAAGGGATGTGTAGTGTCCCAGATAAACCTGTGGACCTTGCTCGAGCAACGCTTATGTGCTATGTCCTGGAGAGAAGTTCTCCACAAGTCTGTTGAGGGGCAGCTAGAGAAGACTTTAGTTCTTTCCATCTCTCCACACGCTTTTCGTAAACTGTTGCTTCATCTCTTCATCTAGATCAGGGGTAGGCAACCTCGGCTCTTTTATGACTTGTGGACTTCAACTCCCAGAATTCCTGAGCCAGCATGGCTCAGCTTGGAAACCTCTCCCTTTTCCCTCAGTGTGGCTGGCTCAGGAATTCTGGGAGTTGAAGTCCACAAGTCATAAAAGAGCCAAGTTTGCCTACCCCTGATCTAGATGTTCCTCAAGCGGACCATCTGATAGTGTTGGTAGTGATCGTGGTGGCGATGGTTGTGGTGGCAGTGGTTATGGCGTTGGTTGTGGCGGTGTGTGTGTGGTGGCGATGGTTATGGTGGCGATGGCTGTGGTGGTGATGGTTGTGGTGATCCTGGTGGCGATGGCTGTGATGGCAATGGTTGTGGCGATGGTTGTGATCGTGGTGGTAATGGTTGTAGTCGCAGTGGTTGTGGTTGTGGCGTGGCGGTGGTTATGGTTGTGGTGATTCTGGTGGCGATGGCTGTGGTGGCAATGGTTGTGACTGTGGAGGTTGTGGTTGTGGCAGTTGGAGTGGCAATGTTTGTGGTGATGGTGATTGTGGTGGCAATGGTTGTGATTGTGGTGGCGATGGTTGTGGTGGCAATGGTTGTGGCAATGGTTGTGATGGTTGTGGTGGCGATGGTTGTGGTTGTGATGGTTGTGGTGGCGATGGTTGTGGTTTTGGTGGTTGTGGTGGTGATGTGGTCCAATAAAGTTGGTCAGATTTCCTCATATACTTTCATACATCGTTGTTTCATTCTTTCATCTAGATGTTCCTCTAGAAGACTATCTGCCCCAAGATAATGGGTGGAGGAGGTGGTGATGATGATGATGGTGATGATGGTGGTGGTGGTGGTTCTTTCCACTTCTCTCTCACACCATTGCACACCATTGCTTCATTTCTTCATCTGGATGTTCTTCTAGAACACCATCTGTGTGTCCCAACATGATGGCAGTGGTGATGGAGAATAGAATAGAAATAGAAATAGAAATAATAGAAATAGAATAGAGTAGAGTAGACTAGACTAGACTAGACTAGAGTAGACTAGACTAGACCTTGGAGGTCTTCTAGTCCAACCCCATGCTCAGGCAGGAAACCCTATACCATTTCAGACAAATGGTTGTCTAATCTCTTCTTAAAAACATCCTGTGTTGGAGCACTCATAACTTCTGGTGGCCAGTCGTTCCACTAGTTAATTGTCAGGAAGTTTCTCCTTAGTTCTAGGTTGCTTCTCTCATTGGTTAGTTTCCATCCATTGTTTCTTGTCCTGCCTTCAGGTGCTTTGGAGAATAGCTTGACTGCCTCTTCTTTGGGGCAGCCCCTGAGATACTGGAACACTTCAATCATGTCACCCTAAGTCCTTTTTTTCATTCAACTCAGCATACCCAGTTCCAGCAACCGTTCTTCATAGGTTTCAGCCTCCGGTCCCCTAATCATCTTTGTTGCTCTTCTCTTCACTCTTTCTAGAGTCTCAACATCTTTTTTTAATATCGTGGTGGCCAAAACTGGATGCCGTATTCCATGGGTGGCCTTACCCAGGCCTTGTAAAGCGGTATTACCACCTCACCTGATCTCGATTCTATCCCTCTGTTAAGGCAGCCTATTTTGGACTCCTCTTGTCCAAGCGATGTTGAATGTCCTTCGCCTACCTTGGTTGACCTCTCCTTTTGCTCCTCTCTAGGTACTTACCAAGGCCAGTGGCAGTCCGGCAAGCGTCATGGATACGGAGTGCGCCAGAGTGTCCCATACCGACAAGCCGCCCTGGTGCGCTCCCCACACCGGACCTCTCTGGAGTCTCTCCACAGTGAGGCCGATCCTAACGTGCCTGTGGTTCCTCTCCCTCCTCCTCCGCTGCCTCCTCCGCCACTCCCTGGGGACAGCCCTGCCTCAGGATCCAGAGGCGGCTTTGTCTTAGCGTTCCCTGGAGATCCAGACTTCCCCAAGGGCACCAAGAAGAAAAGTGGAGGCTTCTTCCGGCGTTCCTTGCTCCTGAGCGGGCTACGAGTGCGGAGGGCCGAGTCGAAAGCCTCTCTGGGCAGCAAGCGGGGCTCTCTCAAGAGCGAGGCGGGGGTCAGTTCGGCAGGAAGCGAGGCCACCACCCTCAGCTACGCCGAGACCGAACCTCCTGAGCTGGCTTCAACTCTGACCATCGAAGGTTCTTCCACTGAGGTCTACGCGGGGGAATGGCGGGCCGACCGGCGCAGCGGCTACGGTGTCAGTCGCCGCTCCAACGGGCTGCGGTACGAGGGCGAGTGGTTGGGGAACCGGAGACACGGGTATGGGCGCACCACCTACCCCGACGGTTCCAAAGAAGAAGGGAAGTACAAGCTCAACCGGCTGGTGAGCGGGAAGGTGAAGAACCTCATCCCGCTTCGACGGAGCAAAGTCAAAGAGAAAGTGGACCGAGCCGTCGAGGTGGCCCGGAGAGCAGTCAGTATGGCTCGTCAGAAGCAAGAGTTAGCCATCGCCAGGTAAGCGGGGGAACGGGGTGGTGGGTGGTTGGGGACTGGACAGAGGATAGCACATTCCTACATCTTTTCCATTGATGGTTTCACTCAACGGTTGACATGGGAGAAGGTTGACTTGCCTTGAAAGAATCCTCAAATTGCGGCTGGACAATGACTGAATTGCTGAGATGTCCTCACTGACATCTGTGAACATCAGAAGATGTTCTTCTTCCACGGTCTGGACCAGGGGTGTCCAACCTTGGCAACATTAAGACTTGTGGACTTCAACTCCCAGAAATCCCCAGCCAGCATATTCATTGTGGCCCCGCTTACTCTCTTATAATCCCTTCCTCTTCAATCTCCCCGCTTTAAGGGATAGGAGAAAAAAAAAAACAGGCAAGGCTGGCTGGGAAATTCTGGAAGTTGAAGTCCACAAGTCTTAACGTTGCCAAGGTTGGACACCCTTGGTTCTACAACTAAAATGAGCTTTACGTGAGGGGCAGCATTTCTAACATTTTACCCCAAGGCTTTTGTGAGTTTTATTCCCAGCTTCTACCTCGGCCTAAGATCGGTTCGTTGGGAAACGCGTTCCTAGATTTATTCTGATTTTTTAAAAAACGTATTTTTTTTATAGAGAGGAGGCAGGATTGCAGTTGGTCAAGAGGAGAATTTCTTCCCTCACAGCAGGAGCCATTTTAAAAAGAGGCAGAATAACAATTCTCTTTCTGGTATTTTGAGTCCCACACAGACTTTAGCATGTAAAAATCCGTCACAATCAGGCGTCCCGGATGGAAAATTCGTTATAAAAATAATATCTGGCTGGTGGGAAGGGATTAAAAAGCTTGTTGTTGTTGTTTTTGTTGCTGCTGCTGCTGTTGTCGGGTGTGCATTAGGTGTATAGACTTTGGCTCCCGCCCTCAAAATAAAGGGAGATGAGATGAACTGAGGTAATTTTCTAAGGCTGTCTGTCCATCTTTTTTTCCCTCTCTTTTTTCCCCACCTGCATTTTCTTTAGTTTTTGTCCTTCTCCTGCTCTGCCTCTTTTTTCCTCATCTATCAAATCCCCTTTTTCCTTTTATTTCTATGTTTCTTTTTTAAAAAAAATATTCCCTTTTCTAGCCCTCTTCTAGCTGTTTTCTTTCACCTTTTCTTCCTGCTCCCTGCGCAGGCCTCTCTCTTTCTCTCCCTCTCTCTTTCTCTCTTTCTTCCTCTCTCTTTCTCCCTCTCTTCTTCTCCTTTTCTCTCTCTTTCTCCCTCTTTCTCCCTTGCTCTCTTCTTCCTCTCTTTCTTTCTCTTTCTCTCCTTTTCTCCCTCTTTCTTCCTCGCTCTCTTTCTCCCTCTGTTTCTTTCTCTTTCTCTCTCTCTCTCACCCTTTCTTGGTGTAAAGCTGTAGGTCAGCGTGTGTGTGTGTGTGTGTGTGTGTGTGTCTGTCTGTCTGTCTGTGTCTGTGTCTGTGTCTGTGTGGGTGCAGGCGCGCAGGCGCGTATTTGTGTGTGTGTGTGTGTGTAAAAAAGGCCGCTCTTGGTGTAGGCTGCCCAGTCTCCTAGGCAACAGGAGGACGGCCGAGGCGATTGGCTAACGGCTGCCATGGCAACAGCCGCAGCATCCTACGGGCATGGACCAGGGAGGGGAGGGGAGCGAGGGAGGGAGGGAGGCGGAGCCGTCCAGGGGGAGAAGAGACAGGAATGGGGCTGATCGAGAAATGTTGTCGTGTCACACACACATACACACACACACACACACAAATAGAAACACACACAAGGGTGGGGGAGAAGAGCTGAGAGGCATGGAAACAAGAGGAGCAGATAGTGAAGAGGAGGAGCTGTGTGCATAAACAGACCGGGATCAAGGTTGCGTGGGTGAAGGCAAACCAGGTGTTGTGTGGGTGGTATTTGTGTATAGTGGGGGGTGAATTGCAAGGAGGCAAGCACACTTTTGGGGCGGGGGGGGGGGTTGCATCCAAGCAGAGCTTACACACACACACACACACACACACACACCATTGCAGCAATAATTCCTTTTTCATTTCTTTCTTTTCGGGATCAAAGGCAATTTTGTAATCTGTCCGGGTTAAAATGGCAACTGGGCCTTTTTTTTTTCTTCAAAAGGCAACTGGACTTCCTCCGTTTTTCCTTGAAGAGCTTTCGCTTCTCATCCAAGAAGCTTCCTCCGTTCTGCCGGAATGGGGGAGGATGGAAGGATTTCTGCAGGTGACCCCCGCCCCTCCCCGCCTTGCAACAGTTCGTTTAGCGACCGTTCAAAGTGACGACAGCACCAGGGGGGAAAAAATGAGCGTTTTTCACACTCTGTGACCGTTGCGCCATCCCCCAGGGTCCTGTGATAAAAAGTCAGATGCTTGGCAATTGACTCGTATTTACGACGGTTGCAGGGGTCCTGCGATCACCTCGGGCAACCTTCTAACAAGCAAAACTCCACAGGGGAGCCAGATTCACGTTAACAGTCATGACGCTAACTGAACAATGGTGGGGATTCACTTAATGACTGTTACAAGAAAGGCCTTCGTAAAGTGGGGCAAAACTTGCTTAACACATGTCTCGCTGAGCATCAGAAAGTTTGGGCTTAATTGTGGTCGTAAGCTGAGGACTACCTGTATTCCTTTGCAGTCATCTGGTCGTTAGGACTCTCTCTGAGAATCGTTGAGGCCACCTGGAGATTTATCTGCGTGCCCTCTGGGTCATCTGAATCAGGGTGCAAATGGGTGTGGAACTTTTTTGGGAAAGTGCTGAAAGGGCCGCATTGTAAACAAGGAGAGAGGTGGTGTCGTATCCCTCCCCCTCTGTTGAGAGAGGACTGTTCGGTCTTAATGTAGGTGACCCCTCTTGCAAACCCCTCTCCTCCACACAGGTGTGTGTGTGTGTGTGTGTTACAACACCACCTCTCTCCTCTTTACCACACGGTCCTTTTCAGCAGTTCCAAGAAGGCTCCACACCCACTTGCCCTCTGATTCAGATGACCCTGAAGGCCCAGATAAACCTCCGAGTGGCCTCAACGATTCTCAGAGGGAGTACTAACGACCAGGTGACTGCAAAGGAGAATATAAATCCTTCTCTCCTCCGCCATTGGGTCCAAACGGAAGCAGCTTCTTGGACTACCTGTATTCCTTTGCAGTCATCTGGCCGTTAGGACTCTCTCTGAGAGTCGTTGAGGCCACCTGGAGGTTTATCTTTGTGCCCTCTGGGTCATCTGAATCAGGGCGCAAATGGGTGTGGAACTTTTTTTGAAGACTGCTGAAAGGGCCGCGTTGTGAACAAGGAGAGAGGTGGTGTCCTATTCCTCCCCCTCTGTTGAGAGAGGACTGTTCGGTCTTAACGTAGATGGCCGCTTTCGAACCCCTCTCTCAACGGGGCTGGTGGTGTCATAACAACGCCTCTCTCCTCTTTACAATGCGGTCCTTTCAGCAGTTCCAAGAAGGTGCCACGCTCATTTGCCCTCTTGATTCGGGTGATCCTGAGGGCAGAGATAAACCTCCAGTGGCTTCAAGAGTTCTCAGGGAGAGTACTAACCACCAGGTGAATGCAAAGGAATATAAATCCTTCCATCCTCCACCATTCGGTCAGAACCGAAGAAGCTTCTTGGACTGGCTGTATTCTTTTGCAGTCATCTGGTCCTTAATACTCCCTCGGGGAGTCGTTGAGGCCACCTGGAGGTTTATCTGTGTGCCCTCAGGGTCATCTGAATCAGGGCGCAAATGGGTGTGGAACTTTTTTTGGAGACTGCTGAAAGGGCCGCGTTGTGAACAGGAGATGACGTTAGAAACTGAAGAAGCTCCTTGGATGAGAAGCGAAAGCTCTTCAAGGATCATGTGATCAAAATTCAGGCACTCGGCAGCTGACTCATATTTACGACGGGTGCAGCATCTCGGGGTCACGTGATTCCCCCTTTTGCGACCTTCTGACAAGCAAAGTCAACGGGGGAAGCCAGATTTGCTTAACAGCCTTGTTGTTAACAACTGCGGCAAGAAAAGTGGCAAAATGGGGCAAAAAGGATGCAACGTTAAGCGAGTTTTCACTTAACAAATGTGTTGCTTAGCAACAGAAATGTTGGGCTCAGTTGTGGTCGTAAGTTGAGGACTCCTTGTTTAGTTCCACCATGGATGTTGTAGACGTACCTCAAATACTGAGCTAGACCCCCCCCCCCAAAACACAGTGTGTAGCAACTGAATATATTCTGCCCATTGCGATGACACTTCCGTCTTTTATTTTTGTGACGTCTTCACGACTGAAAGCTGTTTTTCTATATTGGTCTGATAGAAGAGTCACCCAGCGTTCAAAGACATTTGTTTGACAGGTTGTAAAAGGGGCCCCTTTTTCCTCACACGCCTCTTTAAACACTGACAGAACGGTCCTCGAATTATAACAGTTCGTTTAGCGACCGTTCAAAGTTACAGCGGCACCAGAAATAGGGACTTAACGGCCGTTTTCACACTTACGACCGTCACAGTGTCCTCATGGTCACGTGATCACAATTCAGGTGCTGGGCAGCTGACTCATACGACGATTGCAGCCTCCCGGGGTGACGTGATCCCCTTTTGCGACCTCCTGACAATCAAAAACCAACCAGATTCACTTAGCAAGCTGGTTACCAATTTAAACAGCTGCAGTGATTCCCTTAAAAAAACGTGGCAAGAAAAGTCGTTAAATGGGGCAAAACTCCCTTAACAAAGTTCTCATTTAACGACGTAAACGTTGGGCTCATTGGTGGCCGTAAGCCCAGGACCACCTGGATTCACCTAACAACCGTGTTTCAGACTTAAGAACTGCAGTAAAGTGGAGCAAAGCTCAGTTAACAAATGTCTCACTTAGCAACGATTTTGGCCTCAGTTGGGGTCGTAAGGTGAGGACTTACCTGTATGTAGTACGAAAAAGATGTTAGATACCCCGAGGTTAATCATCCACGCATCTCGCTCCTTCTTGTAAAGTTGGTGCTTCAAAGCTTGCAAAAAAAAGGGGGTGTGTGTGTGGAATAAACAGCATAGCAAGAAACTCCGGACCGCCCCCGATCTGCGTTAATTTCGCCGGGACCTGAAAACCTGGCTTTTTGATTTATCAGGCCTGGACTGAAGGGGTTTTAGCTTTTTAAATATTGTTTTAATTGTTGGGCCTAATTAATTTAATTTATTTTAATTTTATATTATCTTTTATATTGTATTTTATGCTGCCCTGTAAACCGCCCTGAGTCCTTCGGGAATAGGACGGTATAGAAATCTAATTAAATAAATAAATAAATAAATAAAAGCATGTAATGAAATAAAAAAGAAATTCACGTTGCTTAGAGAACCGATAATTAAAGCTGTAAGATGCTAAAACAGCTGGATCGGGTTCAAGAGAATGAGTTGGGGAAGGCTGAGGCACTGTCTTAAGAAAAACACGGTTTCCACATTTTATCACAGGCAGTCCTTGACTTACGATCACCACAAATCTGTCGCTAAGTGAGACCGTTGTTAAGTGAGTTTTGCCCCTTTTACGACCTTCCCTGCCACAGGGGTTTAAGCGAATCCCTGCGGTTGTGAAGTTAGTCACAGGGTCATGAAATGAATCCAGCTTGTCAGAAGGTCACAAAAGGGGAATGCCACGACCCCCCAGGGACACTGCGACCGTCCTAAATATGAGCCAGTTGCCAAGAGGCCGAATTTGGGTCACGTGAGGCTGCGACGGTCAGAAGTGTGTGAAACGGTACCCTTTTTTCAATGCCGTCGTAACTCTGAACGGTCATTAAATGAACTGTTGTAAATCGGGGACGGTCAACATTTTATGTTTTTGTTGATTAATTCAAATTATATGCTGCCCACTTCACTAGCCTGAGCGACTCGGTCTTGTTTTTAACAAAAATAAAAAATAAAAGAGACTTGATATATGTCTAGAATAAGCTTTTCTCCCATCCTGGGTAATCGATAAACAAGGAGGCAATTTTTAAAACGTTTTTGAGGGTGAGGGAAGGAATAAAGGAGAGCGGCAATGAGCAACTTATTTGTAGCGCCAAAATATGAGGATCACAAAGCCTTTCCTGGTGTGTATGTGTGTGTAAGAGACAGAGAGAGAGAAGATAGATAGATAGATAGATAGATAGATAGATAGATAGATAGATAGATAGATAGATAGATAGATAGATAGATAGATAGATAGATAGATAGATAGATAGATAGATAGATGATATAGAGAGAGATGATAGATAGAGAGAGAGAGAGAGACATGATAGATATGATATAAAGATGATAGAGAAGATAGATAGAGAAGATAGATATAGAGATGATAGATAGATAGATGATAGATAGATAGATAGATAGATAGATAGATAGATAGATGATAGATAGATAGATGATATAGAGAGAGATGATAGATAGATAGAGAGAGAGACATGATAGATATGATATAGAGAAAGATGATAGAGAAGATAGATAGAGAAGATAGATATAGAGATGATAGATAGATAGATGATAGATAGATAGATAGATAGATAGATAGATAGATGATATAGAGAGAGATGATAGAGAGATGAGAGAGAGAGAGAGAGACATGATAGATATGATATAGAGAAAGATGATAGAGAAGATAGATAGAGAAGATAGATATAGAGATGATAGATAGATAGATAGATAGATAGATGATATAGAGAGAGATGATAGAGAGATGATAGAGAGAGAGAGAGACATGATAGATATGATATAGAGAAAGATGATAGAGAAGATAGATAGAGATAGAGATGATAGATAGATGGAGAGACGAATTGGTTGTCTAAGGATTAAAGAAATTAAGACTTTATTTTGATGCATTAAGCTTTAAAATGGTCGCAAAAGGGGATCACGTGACCCCGGGACACTGCGACCGTCATAAATATGAGCCAGGTGCCAAGCGTCTGAATTTTGATCAAATGACCATCAGGATGCCGCAACGATCGTAAGTGTGCAAAACGGTTATAAGTCCCTTATTTTTTTTTAGTTGCCGTTGTAACTTTGAACCGTCACTAAATGAACTGTTGCAGATCGAGGACTAACCTGTACACTAGCCGGGAGCAATTCTGCAATTTACAATATCTCGAGATCAGCTAGTCCTTGACTTACAACTGTTTCACTTAGTGACCGTTCAAAATTACAATGTCACTGAAAAAGTCACTTAGAACCTTTTTTCCACACTTAGAACCGTTGCTTGGCAACTGACTCATATTTATGATGGTTGCCGTGTCCCAGGAGGCTCACGTGATCCCTTTTTGTGACCTTCGGACAAGCAAAGTTGATGGCAGAAGCCCGATTCATTTAACAACCATGTTCCTAACTTAACAATTGCAGTGATTCACTTAGCAACAGTGGCAGAAAAGGTCGTAAAATTGGGGGTGGCCCACTTAATAACTGCCTTGCTTAGCAACCGAAGTTCTGATTCCCAATTGTGGCCGCTAAGTTGAGGTCTTTGGCCAAAATTCAGTGCTGTGAGTCCCAGGGACCCATCTTAGAAAAAAAATGAACTGTCTTCCCTTGCCTTAAAAATATATAGGCCACAAAAAGGGGAGGCCATGTTGGCTGGGGAATTCTGGGAGTTGAAGTCCACATGTCTTAAAGATGCCCAGTTGACCTTTCTGTTCCCCTCCATCTCCACATTTCTGTGCTTCTGTGAATTAGCCTGGGTTCCCATGATCTGCTAAACTCAAAACACGATTAACAATGCGTTAATTCAGACATAATGCGGTATGGACATAACGTGGTAACCAATAAACCATCTTAAGTCTCATTAAGGTGGTAGAACAAGCTAAGATAACGGCCTGGTATTTCACCCAAAGTGACCCCAGCTTATTTTATTTTATTTTTTTGGCTTAATCTCTGGTTCCTAGAGTCCCACTTTGCATAATAAAAAGATTATGCAAAGTTTCTTAAGAAGGTTTGTTCTCCACAAACATTCCCTACATCTGTCTGTCAAACAGACCAAATGACCAATTCTTTTTTTTTCTTTTTTTCTTTTTTTTCTTTTATTTGTTTATTTGTGTATCAAGAAAACATTAAGTCCATAGCGATTTACATCACATTGCGAGGAGGAAATAAGGTTGTCCCGTTACATATAAGAAAGCAACCACCAAGAAAGGAAAAATTATTGCATATAACAAGTAATAAAGTTCAATTAATAGCTCTTTTTGACATCCAATTGTACCATTGACTCCAAGACAAATAATAATCTGTGTCCCCTCGTCCCCTTAACATCATAGTGAGCCGATCTGATTCCGCACAGTTCATTATTTTCTGAATTACTATTTGGTCAGGTGGGCTAACATCCATCTTCCAATATTGGGCCCACGCCAATCTTGCAGGCGTGGTTATATGTAAAAACAGGTACCACGCAGTTCTGTTTATATTTCGTGGTCTTATCCCCAATAAAAATACCTCAGGACACAATTGTATATGGTATCCCAACATCTCACTTAGCCATTTCTGAATATTCTTCCAGAAATTCATAGCCTCTCGACAGGTCCACCATTGGTGGAAATATGTGCCTTCTTTGACACCACATTTCCAACAAATTGGGGATGTTCCCGGAAACATTTTGGCGAGCCTGGCCGGCGCAAATGACCAATTCTTAAGAGGCCGAGATGTTTGGAAAAATAACCATCCAATTGAAAAAAATATATAGAAGTTGAGGAGGCAGGTCCTCAACTTACGACCACCATTGAGCCCAAAATGTATGTTGTTAAGTGAGACGTATGTTAAGTGAGTTTACCCCATTTTACAAACTTTCTTACTGCCGTTGTGAGGTGAATCACTGCAGTGGTTAAGTTAGCAACGGTCATAAGTCGCTTTTTTCAGTGCCGCTGCAACTTTGAACGGTCCCTAAACGAACCGTTGTAAGTGGAGGACTAGCTGAAATTAAATTACATGCAGATAGTCCTCAACGTATGACTCAACATTTCTGTGGCTAAGCAAAGCAGTGGTTAAGCGAGCCTTGCCTCTTTTTACGACCTTTTTTTTTTGGTCACACTTGTTAAGTGAATCATTGCGGCTGTTAAGCGAATCACACGGTTGCTAAGTGAATCCAGCTTTCCCCATTGACTTTCCTCGTGAGGGAAGCTTCCAACTGGGAATCATATGACCCAAAACAGGGCAACCGTCCTAAGTACCAACCAAGCGCCTGGATTTTGATCACATGACCATGGGCTTGCTGCAACGGTCATAAGTGTGGGACACACTCTTGTGACCGTTGTAACTTGAATGGTCACTAAAGAACGGTTATAAGTCAAGGACTACCCATATCTCAGCTTTTTGCCCAAAGCCACCAGGAATTCTAGTTTCCCAGGTGTCGCTGGAAACTCCTTATCAAAATCCTGTCGTCCAACGGATTGGGTTAAAAATGTTAAATAAACAAAAACATTTGACAAGACCAGCAAAATGGAATTATGGAACGTGGAAATATTTTTCCAAATTTTCCACTATTTAGGGTGCAGGGAGGAGGGTTCTCCATCCATTTATACCGGAATGAATGGCCAAGGTTGGAACAGATGCAGATTGTTAGAGTCGATCCCAAACTTGGTTGAACGGCGACTTTGGCTCCTGTTGTTTGCAACGAAATTGTGACTTGAATCCATAACGTGTTCTGAGAACTAAACAAAAGGCCTCAGGAGCTCGAGAATCTGAAGCTGAGGACCAGACTCAAAGCTTGAGGAGCAAAGGTTATGGAGGCAACGTTGGTTAGGAGGCTTCTACGGTAGCCAAGGTGGCCAGCATTGACCATCTTGGCGTGATTCTTTCAACATCATGGCGGGCCACCTTAGGAGAAGACTCTTTAAAAAGGACCTTGTTTCCCCGTTGACCCAAATTTTTCTCCACCTCAGAGCTGCAGATGCTCGTCTGAAGGCGGCCGCTGCCCTCGGGGCAGCCGAAAAGGCTGTGGAAGCTTCTCGGTTGGCCAAGATTTTGGCTCAAGAATTACAGCCCATTCTAGCTGATTCAGGTGAGGTGGTTGCATGATGATGAAGTCTTCTCTCCGGAAGTAAAGACGTTCTTACGTCCTTCAAAATTCAGCCCTGGAGAATGGGGGGTGGGGGTGGGTCATTTGGGGCAGGGGTGGGGGTGAAGATCCAAGGAATCAGTGGGTTTTCGGCGCAAGGTCCCATCTCCCGAAACATGACACGTAACTCTGCTCCCTTCTCAAAGGGTCCACCAGTCTCAACCCAATGGTACATTTCTGGGATCAATAATTTGTCTGAAATCTTACAGGATTTCCTGTTTGAGCAGGGGGTTGGACTAGAAGACCTTCAAGGTCCCTTCCAACTCTGTTATTCTGTTATTTCTCCTCCTCCTCCTCCTCCTCCTCCTCCTCCTCCTCCTTTTTAAGAAGAGACTGGACAACCATTTGTCTGAAATGGTATAGAGTTTCCTGCCTGAACAGGGGGTTGGACTAGAAGACCTCCACAGCCGCTTCCAGCTCCGTTATTCTGTTATAATGTGCCATGTATATTACATTAATGTTGCTGTAGAACAGTCTTTTTTCAACCTTGGTGACTTTAAGGTGTGCGCACTTCAACTCCCAGAATTCCCAAAGCTGGCGGGGGAATTCTGGGAGCTGAAGTCCACCCATCTGAAAGTGACTAAGGTTGAAAAAGACTGCTGTGGGAATCTCACTTAAAAGGGTGTTATAATAAATAAACCAGATCGCTCCTATTACATACCTTGCTCTGTTCTTTAAAATCCCAAGTGGACATGTAGCTGCAGGAGTACCTCGGTACTCAACTGCTTTGAAGCAGATCTGGTGCTCAACAAAGGTTGACGTGAAAATCTTGCCCTGGTATTCATCGTTTGTTTGGTACTCAACGCACACGCTAGAACGTTTGGGTGTCGTGACTCACTACATTTTTCCTTATGGGAAAAATTTATTTTTGTATTCATTGTTTTTGGTACTCACCGCACCTCCCAGAACCAATTAACAACGAGTACCGAGGTGCCACTGTACTTTTTTCCTGCAATCCAGAACAGGAGAGGGTGATATCAAAGCGATTTCCACCGACAATCTTTCTTGAACCCAGAACTTGTTTTTACACCTGTCCCTTCATTTTTTTAACTGCCAGTCCCTTCTCCTTCCCCAGAGCCGCGGGGCCGGTTAGATTCGGAAGGCACCGACACCGATTTCCACGAATACGACAGTCCTCATGTCTACGAGAACGGCATCACCCCTTCAGACGTTACCCCGGATCCGAGCTTACCGCCAAGTTACCCTCCCACTCCGCTGCAACCCTGGCGGGGGGATCCTCGGCGGACTTGGCCTCCCTTGGAGAACGGGGGTCCTCGCCAGCACTTCCCTGAGAGCTCGGATGTGGAGGAGGAGTGGGGTTCGCGGGGTAGTTTCCCGTCTCGGACACCACGGCTCGTTCCCAAAGGGTTGTGGGAAGGCGAGGAGGAACAGGGGCAGCTGAGCAGCTATGAAGCTGAGGAAGAAGATTACGAGAGGGTCCCTCAGCACCCTCAGCTGGGCAGCCCAGCTAGCGGCAGCTCGGGCAGCCTCCGAGAAGAGGAGGAAGAGGAGGAAGAAGTGAATGCTTCTAAGACTTATCCCGGGGAGAACGAGGACGATACGGCGCCCTTGGGAATTCCGGTTGATGCAGAACTGAAGAACAAGGAGCCGTGCAGGTCTTCTCTTCTGCTGGAGGGACCAGAGAGTCTACAAGCAGTCCAAAGGGGGAGACAGGTAAGACATTTTAAGGACACCTTAGACGGACATTAGAGCTGAGCTGAGTACGGTTTGGGATAGCATTGGCAAGTTTAAGCGTGTGACTCCATTTAGCCCTAGAGCACCATGCCCGATGCCCTAGATCTGAGCTAAATGTCCAAGACCGTCATCTTCAGAGCAGAAGACGGTGGTCTTCGACATCATCCAAGGAAAGGAAGAAGATCTAAGGATGCTGGAGGCAAAAGTGGCTGCAGCAGTGGCCAACAAAGTCAACATTGATCCACCATCATGAGATTCTGTGTTGATCATATATAGTGGTGGCCACCATATGGTGGTGACCACCCTCTTGGGTATTTTTTTTGACCTGTTTTTTTGACCATCAAGAAAGCAAAACCTTTGACCTGTTTTCAGGTTCTCTCCCATGCCCCATTCCCACGACAGGGAAACAGATCCAAGTAGATGGAAACTAGCCAAGCAGAGAAGCAACCTGGAATTAAGGAGAAATTTCTTAACAGTGAGAACAATCAACCAGTGGAACAACTTGTCTTCTGGAGTTGTGGGTGCTCCATCACTGGGGGCTTTTAAGAAGAGCTTGGACAACCATTTGTCTGGAATGCTATAGGCCAGTCTCCTGCTTGAGCAGAGGGTTGGACTAGAAGACCTCCAAGGTCCCTTCCAACTAGGTTCTTCTGCTAGGTGAGCTCTTGAATTTTCTGAGATGTAGCAAGCATTCTTGGGAGTTTGAGCCCTACATGGAAAGAGAGTTTGAGTTTAGGGAAATTCTGGTAAATATCTATTGTCATCTTAATATGTTGGGCTAACTCCAGTCCCTCCTGGCCAGGGATGATGGGCATTGAAGTCCCATCTCGGGAGAAGGCACAAAACACCGTCCACGCCAACTTGGCTTTTACATAAAATGGTTTCCGTGTTTTATACCTTTGGTGAAAGCTGAGATTGGAGGTAGCTTTTAATAAGTGAATCCTAAATACTGTGGGGAAACTGAACCTGTTGGATTTCTGCCTGTCAGATCAATGTTAAAAGCACAGGGAGTTTTGACTGGGCCCACAGAAGGTGCTTCAGTTAGTCAGTCGGGTTTACTGACTTGTGTCTCAGTGTTGTAAGGAATCAGCCAACGGCCGTTTATTCAGTAAACCACAATAACAAATCACAGCTTGTGGTGTGGTGTGGTTTATCCGCTGTTTAAAAGACAGCAAAATTATTTTTAATAGGTAATTATTAGAAATCATGCTTCATCACTTTGTGAAACCATAACCTGTTTTGCCGAGTGGTGGGTTTTGCATAGGCCTTATTGTAACTTGTAAACCATGGTTTGTGGCTTAGCATTACGGGTGAAACCTAACCACGGTATAGTGAGATGTGTAAATCGTGCTTTACGGCGCTAAGACGTTAAATGAGTTTTAAGCTTTCTTTCGCTCCTGAGGATCAGCAATTTTTGAGGCAAATTAAGGAGGTTGAGGGCGGGCATAAAAAAAAAATTCAAAATGGCCGCCACAACTACATCGACAATAATGGGTGAAGCTGGAACGTTCAAGTCCCAAAAGAGCTTTTTTTTTCTTTCCCCCAATGGCCACTGGACTTTCCTGGGTTTTTTTTCCTTGAAAACATTTCGCTTCTCTCCTAGAACTGAACTGAAGAAGCTTCTTGGAGGAGAAGCAAAACGTTTTCAAAGAAAAAACCCTAAGAAATCCAGTTGCCTTTGGGGAAAAAAAGCACCACAAATGGGGTGATTGAGAATCTCCACAGACAGGGGAAATTCAAGGCTTGCTCAGACTTTGGAAAGGTTTTTTCTTCTCCTTCTTCTTCTTATTTTTAAGACAAATAAGAAAACACAGTTCGTCCCCAACTTACGGCACTTCACTTAGTGACCGGTTGGAGTTACAGTGAAAAAAGGGACCGATGAGCGTTTTTCACAGGACCCGTTGCGGCCTCCCCATGATCACGTGATTTACATTCAGACGCTTAATAACCGACTCACATTTATGACACTTGTTGCGGCGTCCCGGGGTGTGTGTCACGTGAATCCCTTTTGCATCCGGATTCACTTAACAACCGCGTTAGTAATTTCACAACCGCCATGATTATTCACTTAACAAACTTAGTGAGGAAAGTGGTAAAACGGGGGAGGGGAACTCACTTCATAAATTTCTCACAGAGCGACATAAATTTTGGGCTCAATCGTGGTCGTAAATCGAGGACTCCCTGTATCTGCCATGCCACCCTCAGTCTGCTCAACGTAGTAATCCCTTTTCTGAGTTTGCCGGATCGACAGAGGTGGAAATTCACCAAATAATCCAGATTGATTTTACCATCCAGTTCAAAATTGTGCCTACCTTGCAGGCGTGGTTTTGTTTTTTTTTCCTAAACATGAGTGGAAACTACAGGTTGTCCTCAACTTACGAACCATTCGTATTCCTCGTTTTATGACAGCTCGCTGAGTGACCGTTCAAATGGCACTGAAAAATGTGACGTCGGACCGTTTTTCGCAGTTACGGCCTTTGCAGCATGCCCGGGATCACGTGATCAAAATTCAAGACGCTTGGCAACCGATTCGTACTTGTGATGGTCGCAGCGTCCTGGGGGGTGTTGTCACGTGATCCCCCTTTTGCGACCTTCCGACAAGCAAAGTCAATGGGGAAGCCGGATTCGCTTAGCGACCGAGTTACTTGCAGTCGTGAGTCGAGGAATGACCTGTACTCATAAAGTTATGAGGGCCCCCCCCTGAAAAAAGTGACTTGTGACACGGTCGCACTCACAACCAGGACAGAGCCCCCGCGTGGTGCAATTGTGATTTGCCCACTTGGCCACACACTTGTTTAACAACAGGGTCAGCCACATCCTCTGGGGCCAAGTCCTCGCCCGTTATGACCTTCCCAGCCGGCTTCCGACAAGCCGAATCAATATGGGAGCGGGCAGGGAATGCCGCGGAGGGCGACCACGTGGCGTCCCGCTTCACGAACGGTGAATTTTTCCATTCCCGTTGCGGTCGTTAAGCTGAGGACTTCCCATAAGCAGCCCGTTTTCGGCTGAACCGCAATCGGGATTGGTCGGGGAAAAAAGCTGTAGGTTTTGCAACCCCGCCCCCCCCCAGCCAGCCATCATTGCCAGAAGCATCTCCACACCCCCACCCAAGAGAATATAGACACCCCCTCCACTCCGCTAACACAATCCCCGCAGCCTGAAGCATCTCACGCCAGTTTTTGTGCGATGCACACAGTTTGTTGCCATCTGCAACAACTCCCAACAAAATTGTCTGCTTTTCCCATAGGGCGCCCACCCACCTGCTCTCCCTGCATTCTGGACTAACACCCCCCCCCCTCCCACGGCTTTACACAACCGGGGAGGGGAGAACCCCCAAACCCTTTTTCTAAACCACCCCCAATTCTCTCATAAGACAAACCGCCCCCCCCCAAGTTGGATTTGCAAGTATATCCCTGCCTGGTGGCAAACAAACCACGGCTTGTCCCTCTTCCTGGAACGGTGGTATCTCAGTCCCCCCACCCCCGTAAAACACCCCTTTACTACTACCAACCCCCCCCGGGGGGGTCTTTTCACAATGCCTGCCCTTCCTCCTTTCTCCCTCCTCCCTCTTTCCCCCCCCCAAACCCACATGTTTTATTTTCTTTTTTTTAATGTATTTTAATCCCCCCCCCCCCGCTTCCTTCTGCTGCTGGAATACAGCTGGGAATAGGAAGCAGGCAGGAGGGAGGGAGGGAGAGAGGGAGGGGGGGTTGGGAAGAAACCAAACCCCCAGCATCCACAGGGGATTGGCTAGCCGCCTTCCTCCCGTTGCTAAGCAACCGCATCGTGTGTCTCTCTCTCTCCAGCAACAGCATCCTCGTTGGTCCCGCCTCCTTCACTGCAGCATTGGGCCGGCTCTGCCAGTTGGTCGGTCAACAGAACCGCAGTGGGGGGTGCTGGGAAGGGCTGGCGGCGGGGGGGGGGGGGGCTGGAGAACTGCAGGTCATCAATAATCCAGCAGTTCTGCTTTCGAGGGGGGGCGGGGACCCACAGTCGGAATCGTGGGAGAGCATCGGGATCAGCGTAGGCTAGGCCACAAATCATATCCAGGCGCTCGCTTGGCAGATGTGCCAAGGACAGCATTATCCCCGGGCTGTGGCTGCCAAGTGCCACATGGGCACCGAGTAGACCTGGGCATTTACGGGGGGGGGGGAGGAAATGTCTCTTCCTCCTCCTCCTCCTCCTCGCCTCTGTATCCCATATATTATCCATCCGCCCGCCCCGTCGGCTGTGACCGCACGTAGCAAGACAGAATGCTGGCTCAGGCAGAATTTTCCCCACTGTTGGGACAATAGTACAGCCTGCACACTTGAAAAGTACAGGAGTAGCACGCTCTGCAAGGTGGCGGTGGGTGGGGGGAGGTCCTCCTCCTCCTCCTCCCCCCTTTTTAAGAAGGGATTGGAGAACCATTTGTCTTGAGCAGGGAGTTGAACTGGAAGACCTCCAGGGTCCCTCCTAACTCTGTTGTTCTGTTCGTCTTCCTCCTCCTCCTCCTCCTCCTTTTAAAGAAGAGATTGGAGTACCATTTGCCTGAAATGGTACAGGGTCTCCTGCTTTACAGGGGGTTGGTCTAGAAGACCTCCAAGGTCCCTTCCAACTCTTGTTATTCCTCCTCTTTTTAAAGAAGAGATTGGGCAACCATTTGCCTGAAATGGTACAGGGTCTCCGGCTTGAGCAGGGGGATGGACTAGAAGACCACCAAGGTCCCTTCACACCTCTGTTTTCCTGTTCCTTCTCCACCTCACCTCTGCCTCCTTCCTTCCTTCCTTCCTTCCTTCCTTCCTTCCTTCCTT
The DNA here is from genome assembly GCF_964194415.1 of Vipera berus. Lineage (NCBI taxonomy): Eukaryota > Metazoa > Chordata > Lepidosauria > Squamata > Viperidae > Vipera > Vipera berus. Next base: position 72,762,888 of record NC_138210.1, on the reverse strand, counting down.
CCTTCCTTCCTTCCTTCCTTCCTTCCTTCGAATCATCCAGTAATTCAGGCAAAGCAAAAGAGCGTTTGTTAAGGGGAGGATGAAGCCTTTTTATAGGGTAAAGAAACAAATGATGCACACGTTCACACAGGTCTAGGTCAGTAAGGAAATGATCAAACCATAACATGCAGGCATGGCTTGTGAAATTTGAACACTTGATTCTGAAAAAGCTCCAGTGTTGGAGCGCCCACAACTTCTGGTGGCAAGTTGTTCCACTGGTTAATAGTTCTCACTGTCAAGAAATTTCTCCTTAATTCCAGGTTGCTTCTTTCTTTCTTTCTTTCTTTCTTTCTTTCTTTCTTTCTTTCTTTCTTTCTTTCTTTCTTTCTTTCTTTCTTTCTTTCTTTCTTTCTTTCTTCCTTCCTTCCTTCCTTCCTTCCTTCCTTCCTTCCTTCCTTCCTTCTTATCTTTTTTCTTTTTCTCTTCTTTCTTTCTTCATCCTCTTTCTTCATCCTCTTTCTTTCCTTTCTTTCCTTCCTTCCTTCTTTCTTTCTTTCTTTTCTTTCTTCATCCTCTTTCTTTTTTCTCTTTCCTTCCTTCCTTCCTTCCTTCCTTCCTTCCTTCCTTCCTTCCTTCCTTCCTTCCTTTCTTTCTTTCTTTCTTTCTTTCTTTCTTTCTTTCTTTCTTTCTCTTTCTTCTTTCTTTCTTATCTTTTTTCTTTTTCTCTTCTTTCTTTCTTTCTTTCTTTCTTTCTTTCTTTCTTTCTTTCTTTCTTATCTTTTTTCTTTTTCTCTTCTTTCTTTCTTTCTTTCTTTCTTTCTTTCTTTCTCTTTCTTCTTTCTTTCTTATCTTTTTTCTTTTTCTCTTCTTTCTTTCTTTCTTTCTTTCTTTCTTTCTTTCTTTCTTTCTTATCTTTTTTCTTTTTCTCTTCTTTCTTTCTTTCTTTCTTTCTTTCTTTCTCTTTCTTCTTTCTTTCTTATCTATTTTCTTTTTCTTTTCTTTCTTTCTTTCTTTCTTTCTTTTTCTTCTTTCTTTCTTATCTTTTTTCTTTTTCTCTTCTTCCTTCCTTCCTTTCTTTCTTCCTTTCTTTCTTTCTTTCTTTCTTTCTTTCTTTCTTTCTCTTTCTTCTTTCTTTCTTATCTTTTTTCTTTTTCTCTTCTTTCTTTCTTTCTTTCTTTCTTTCTTTCTTTCTTTCTTTCTTATCTTTTTTCTTTTTCTCTTCTTTCTTTCTTTCTTTCTTTCTTTCTTTCTCTTTCTTCTTTCTTTCTTATCTATTTTCTTTTTCTCTTCTTTCTTTCTTTCTTTCTTTCTTTCTTTCTTTCTTTCTTTCTTTCTTTCTTTCTTTCTTTTTCTTCTTTCTTTCTTTCTTATCTTTTTTCTCTTTCTTTCTTTCTTTCTTTCTTTCTTTCTTTCTTTCTTTCTCTTTCTTTCTTTCTTTCTTTCTTTCTTTCTTTCTTTCTTTCTTTCTTTCGTTGGAAAAGAGCTGGAAGGGGTCTTGGAGGTCTTCTACTCCAACCCCCTGCTCAAGCAGGAGACCCTTCCCCCAAGGGACAGACTTATGGGTTACATGACCCTTTTCCTGCCTAGGTTTGCATCTTTCGTAAAAGGTGGAGGTCTATTTGAGGATTTGCAAAACAGCTCCCTATTGAAAAGATCCTTGGTGGAGCAAAAAGAGCCTTGGTGGAGCAGTGGGCTAATGCCTCCTTAAGTAACACCAGCTGCCTGCAATTAGTGCAGGTTCGCATCCCACCAGGCTCAAGGTTGACTCAGCCTTCCATCCTTCCGAGGTAGGTAAAATGAGGACCCAGATTGTTGGGGGCAATTAAGCTGACTTTGTAATAATGCCGCTTGGGGTGTGTGTGAAAGCCCTAATAAGCAGGCATATACATAGAATGAAGGCTATTGCTAAGCACATTGGTTTGTGCTTAAATTGTAAGCCGCCCTGAGTCTTCGGAGAAGGGCGGGATATAAATGTAATAAAAATAAAAATAAAATAAATATTACAAGGTTGCTGAAGAAGCAACGGATAGCAATAGAAAAGGCCTTGGCTAGAAAAACAGGTTTTCTTAAAGTGGAAAGAGAGGCTGGCATGTTAAAAGTACTTATACAGCTTGACCTCGACGTTATGACCACAACGGAGCCCAAAGTTTCCGTGGCTAAGTGAGACGGTTGTTAAATGAGTCAGTTGCCCACTGCCTGAATTTTGATCACATGACCCCGGGGGTGGGGGCACGCTGCAGCGGTCCTGTGCTTGAAAAACAGTCATAAATCGCTTTTTTCCAAGCGGCCGTAACTCCGAACAGTCATCAAACGGACATGGAGGACTATCTGTGTCATTTTTTAAAATGTTAAATAAGGAATTTGAGGCAACCCCCTTTTCATAGGGTGTGTGTGTGGGGGTGTGTGTGGGGGTGTGTGTGGGGGTGTGTGGGGGTCTTCTCAAACATGATAGATTAAGAGAATCAAGGCAACAGCCCAGTTACAGCATCTTTCCCCCCAATGGGTGCCTGGCCAGAGAGGCTGGTGGGGCTGGTGGGGTTTGGTTCGAGATACTTCCAGGACCCCCAGTTTGAGAATGGGGTGGGTGGGAAGGAAATGGCTGAGATCCAAATCTGAGATCCAAATCTCGGTTCTGAGATGGAGCCGTTTGGTAGAAATCCAAGGACATCGAGAAAGACGATTAAGGAGCCGGAGGCGAAAAGATACAAAGAACCAGGGCTTTTTTTCTCATAGAACGCTCAGAACGGAGTTCCGGCACCTTTTTGGGATGGAACCTTGCAGGGTAGGCAAGGCGGGTTGTATGACATGTGTGAGTTCCGGCACCTTTTTCTTTTACAAAAAAAGCACTGCAAAGAACGGTTGCTGGAATTGGGTTTGGCCAGTCTAGAGAAAAGAAGGACTTTGGCCGGGGGGGGGGGGGGAGGAAGCACATGATAGCAGAAATCCAGTATTTGAAGGCTCATCAAGGAGAGAAGCAACCTGGAACGGAGGAGAAACTTCCTAACAGTCAGGACAATTAACCAGTGGAACTCCTTGCCTCCAGAAGTGGCGAATGCTCCAACACTGGAAGTTTTTTAAGAAGAGATTGCACGGGCCATTTGTCAGAAAGGGCACAGGGTCTTCTGCTTGAGCCAAGGGGGTTGGACTAGATGACCTCCGAGGTCCCTTCCAATTTTGTTACTTCTGTTATTCCTCCTCTTTTTAAAGAAGATAATGGGCAGCCACTGGTCTGAAATGGCATAGGTCGGATCCGCTGCCTGAGCAAGGGGGTTGGACTAGAAGACCTCCAAGGTCCCTTCCAACTGTTATTCCTCCTCCTCCTCCTCCTCCTCCTCCTTTTTAAGAAGAGACTGGACAACAACCCCTTGTCTGGAATGGCATGGGGTCTCCTGCCTCAGCAGGGGGTTGGACTAGAAGACCTCCAAGGTCCCTTCCGACGCTGTTATTCCGGCATTATTCGAGCCTCCTGGGCCGTTACAGCTTCTACATCTAATTTCCATCCCTCCCGGCTCCAACCTAATTCTGATTATATATTTTTTTCCTTCTCTTTTCTTGCAGGGGTCTCACTGGCTGGTCGTGGCGGCTGTCCTGTTAGTGGACGTGAGTCTGGCTTACCTGTTCTCTCTCCTCCTGGCTTGAGATGGGGTGATGGAGGCAGGAGCGCCCCTTTGACCCCCATTTCCTCCTCCTCCTCCTCCTCCTCCTCCTCTCCCCGCCCCCAAAGAAGTTTGATAACAAACTCTGATCTCTGCCTCTCTTCTCCCACCCACCCCCCAACCGCTTCCCCCCCACCCCACCTACGTCTTTTTTCACATGTCTTTACTCACCCCAGCTGGGACTCCCTCTGGCTGCCTCTTAACTATAAACTTTCTAGATCGTTTACATATAAAGGGCTTCTCTTTCTACTGGCGATTTTCATTGAGTTCCTTCCTCTATGCTCCTGCCCCCCCCCAAAATAACGAGCATCTCCTTTTTTCCTGCTTTATTCATGTGTGTGTGTCTGTGTGTGTGTATGTATGTATGTGTGTATATATATATATATATATATATATATATATATATATATATACATATATATATATATATATATACATATATATATATATATATATACATATATATATATATATACATATATATATATACATATATATATATACATATATATATATATATACATATATATATATATATATATACATATATATATATATATATATATATATATATATATATATATATATATATATATATATATATATATATATATATATATATATATATATATATATATATATATATATATATATATATATATATTTCATTCTTGGAACTGTTGGCCACCGAATGGTTCAATTCACTTTAAAAAAAAAAGGCACCGGAGTTAAAAAAAAAAAAATTGAGCCAAAGTCATAGGAGAATTCCCTCCCCCCCCACCCCCCACGGAGAATTAAATATTAAAATGGTTGGATTAAAGCGGGGGGTCTTCCACCTGGGCCCTTTGATGACTTGTGGACTTCCACTCCCAGAATTCCACAGCCAGGCGTCCCTGGCTGAGGAATTCTGTGAGTTAAAGCCCACAAGCAGGCAGTACTCTTCAAACTGGGCCCTTTGATGACTTGTGGACCTCAACTCCCAGAATTCCTCAGGCAGGCACGCTGGCTGTGAAATTCTGGGAGTTGAAGTCCACAAGTCTTGAAAGGGCCAAGTTTGAAGACCCCTGGATTAGAAAGAACCTCCAAATTTGGTGGCCGGTCTGATTGTTACGAAGTTACACACACACACACACACACACACACACACACACACACACACTTCCCGCAAATCAAAGTTGTCGGATTGGGATTCTTCCCTCCGGCCTTAGGAATGCAGGCAGTCCTTGACTTACGACCAGGATCAGCGTTTCCGCGGCTAAGCAAGGCGTTTTTTTAATAAGGGAGCCGTGCCTAATTTTTACGACCGTCTGTGCTGCGGTCGTTCAGTGAATCACACGGTCCTTAAGTGAATCCAGCTTTTCCCCTCCCATTGACGTTCCATGTCGGAAGCCGGCTGGGAAGGTGGCAAATGGTAAACTGGTGATCCCGGGACGCTGCCACCGTCATATAAATGCATGCTTGGTGGCGAAGCGCCCGAATTTGGTTCGGGTGAACTTTGGGACGGTCGTAAGTACGAGGACCCGGTCCCAAGTCACGTTTTTCAGCGGCCTTGTAACTTTCAGCGGCCTTGTTCACGTGACCTAGGTAGGGGATGATCGTTTAGTGTGTGCAGGACCGGTCATGAGTAATTTTTGTCAGCAGCCTTTCAACGGTCGCTAAACAAGCGGTCATTAAGTCGAGGCCTACTGTGCAGGCACGGAGATGGTTCCCCTGTTCACACACAAAAAGGTGGGTTACTTTTTTTCCCGCCTTCCACTTTCTCTGAATAATAAACACCCGTAGGTCTTTAGAGAAAATTGGAGGAAAATGTGTTGGTGCCGACAACGATTTGGTTCCGCTCTCTTTATTTCCTTCCATAATCTTTAATTCTCCGCCTTTATTTATTTAATTCATTTTTAAAGCACCCTTTCCCTCTCTCTGCTTGCTTCCTTTTCCTGGAGGACCTTCTTTTCAAAAAAGAAAAAAGGAAAAAAAACCCGACAAGGGGAACAAATGAACAAACCAGATACACACACACACACAAAGAAGAAACGCCAAGCCACCATCGCCACACACCCGTTTTCGTTACGCTTTTATAAACCTTTTTCTCGCAGCGTTTGAATACTTTACAAAAACAAACAAATGACAACAAAAAAAAACTTATAAACTTAAAACGAGAGGGTGAACAGGAGATTCCTGATGCCGGGGGGGGGGTGGGTTTGGGGGCGGGGGGGGGCAGAAAAAAAAAAAAGACTTTGGGGAACCGGGAATTGCGCCAGATTCCCACAAAGGGGAAATTCGAGGTGCGTGGGGAAGAAAAAAAAAAGGTGTCGCTGGTGCCTCTCTTTGGGGGAAATGGAAAGATAGGTCGATAGGTTAAAACTTAAAATTAAAATTAAAAAAAAGAAGGATGCTTGGTGTCCACCTTCGTGGCCACTATTGTGTATGTGTTCCCTTCACCTGGATACATAACACCTGGTCCTGGGGAGAATCTTTTTTTTTTGAGGAATTAACAACTCCAGCTTTGATTCCTTGAGGATGGCGACAACTGGCAAAATACGAGAGAGAGAGAGAGAGAGAGAGAGAGAGAAAATGGCAAACTCCGAGAATGAAGCACTTTAACCGGTGTTGCGTTTCCCCACACACACACACACACCCGCAAGCAACTTTACAGGCGAAGGAAGCGACAAAACTTCCCTTTGCCAGGGGCTGGAAGGAGGTTGATATTTTTAAGGGATGGGTGGGTGGGGGTCCCAGGAAAGATAAATTTGCCTTCTAGAGGGTAAGTGTTGACCCCCCTGTGGGGGAACAACAACAAAAGAAAACACACACACAAAAAAACAAACCCACAACCCCGAATCCAAGAAGCCGTGCCTTTTGGAGAGATAAATGTGCAATAGCAAACAGCCTGGAACAGCCGGATGCGAAACAGAAGGAAACAAAAAAAAAAAATTAAAAAAAATCTGGATTTTATTTTATTTCCCCACACCCCCCCACACCCCCAGGCTGTGTCATGTGCAATACAGAACTGCCTTTGGGATATAGCGAGGAGAGGAATGTTTTTAAAGGGCAAATGTTGTAAAAATAAATAAATTTTTTAAAAAAATGAGGGCTTCTGAGGGGCTGGGGGGCCGAGCGGCCCCCTTCCCTCATTTTGTTTGGTGGGTGCGTGGGAACGATTGAGGCGCGTCGCAAAACGAGGACTGCTGACGCTGAGGCTGTGCTGAAGGTCTAGGATGGTTTAGGATGGTGTCCCTTCCCCCCACCCCACCCCACCCCCAGGAATCTCTTTTTCGACCCTTTCTTGGAATTTTTGCATGAGGTTGTGACTGACCCTTTGCTGCGTGCCGTGTATACCGAGAATGTCTGTATAGCCAAGAAAAATAATAATAATAATAATAATAAAAAACAGGAAAAAAAAATAATACGAAATAATCCTATGAATAATCACGAATAACCCATCTGTACGATTTTTTCTACTGCCTGTTCTCCCCCTTCTTCTTCTTCTTCCCTCTCCCTCTCCCTTTCTTTCTTTCTTTCTTTCTTTCTTTCTTTCTTTCTTTCTTTCTTTCTTTCTTTCTTTCTTTCTCCGTTTGCCTTTTCGACTGGATATTTCTAATTTCGTGTCTTTGGGATTGAGAAAAAAAAATTAAATAAGTCTTGCAGGAAAAAAAATAATTTAATAAAATATATTCATTAAAAAAGAACGACCGTGATCCTGGAGGCTGAGTTTTTTTTTCTTGGGGGGGGGGGGGGAGGGAAAAAAAAATCTGCGTCGGGAGGGGATTCCGATTAACGACGGAAGGGAGTGTGGACAAAAAGTCATTTTTAAGGGGAGCGGAGCTGTGTGTTTGTGCGTTTGATTTTGTGTCTGTGTGATTGTGAGTTTGCAGAGGCCTACAATCAGGAACAATCTCTCTTGGGCTGCAAGCTATGATCAGCCCTTCTGCATGAACAAATTTAAGTTTATTTAACCGTCATATTCTGCCCAATATTTGTGGCCCAGATTTTCTCCCCAAATAACCAGGATAGTAGCATTCATCTAATAAGCACATTTGCTGCAATCGGAGGGGTTGTAATTGGGAGGGGGGGCAGAAAAGTCAAAATGGCCTCCACAACTGCATTTTACATTCCTGCCCCTTCCCTTTTTTAAACTCGGGGTGCCTTTGAAGGTGACTTGGAAACTCCCCTGAATTCGGTCAGTCCAGACTTGGAAAAGCAGTACGTTTGGGTCGTTGAAGTAGTCCTTAGTTAGCAACTGCCTCGCTTAGCGACCATTTGCACTTAGGACAAATAAAATTGAAGAGGGGCGGGTCAAATATAGCCAACAGAGGCCGCCCAAGAGCTACAGAAAACTCAACTCTTTGCTGCCATCTAGTGTTCAGTTCAGAAGAGTGGCAGCCCCTGACCTACCAGCAAGTTCCAAGTTCAGAGAAAAATGGGGAAACCATTCTCTCATTCCCATTGCCTTGCTGAAATTCCTTCTCGTTCGGTGAGAGGAAAAAGAAAAAAGAAAAGGAAGGAAGGAGAACAAGGAAAGGAGGGAGGGGAGGGGAGGGAGGGAGAGAAAAAGGGGAAAGAAAGGGAAGGAAATTGAGGAAGGGAAGGAAGGAAGCAGGGAGGGAGGGAGAAAGAAGGGACGAAGGAAGGAGAGAAAGAAGAAAAAGAAAGGGAACAAAATTGAGGGAAGGAAGGAAGGAAGGAAGGAAGGAAGGAAGGAAGGAAGGAAGGAAAAGGGAAGAAAATTGAGGGAGAGAAAGTAGGAAGGAGATAAAGAAGAAAAACAAAAGGAAATTGGAGGGAAGGAAGGAGAGAAAGAAGGGGAAAAAAAGAAAATTGAGGAAGGGAAGGAGGGAGGAAGGAAAGAAAGGAAGGCAATGGGAATGAGAAGGAAGGAAGGAAATTAACTTCTCATTTCCACTCGTTTAAAAGCATCTATTGAAACAGTCTACTGGCCCCGGAAACTAGGCAAGTGGTTCAGTCAACTCTGCTATTTTATATCTATGGTAATGTGAAGCTTCGAGAGGAGAGGCCCCTCCCCTAGAAAGGTGACTTCCGGATGAGACGCTCCAGCCGTTTCCCCCTCCACCACCCCCCATGCTGAGAAACCTTTACTGCCCTCTGCTGCTTGTTTTGTTTCTTTGCATCTTTGGAGTCTCCTTGTGCTAATAATACGTACACAACGAAGTGGCTTAATCATTGTTAACTAGAGCTGGACCCCGCCTTACAACAGTTCATTTAGTGACCGTTCAAAGTTACGACGGCACTGAAAAAAGTGACCCAGGACCGCTTTTCACAGTTACCACCTTTGTAGCGTCCCCCTGGTCCCGTGATCAAAATTCAGATGTCTGTCAATATACGGTTCATACTTCTGACGGTGGCCGTGTCCCAGGGTCACGTGACTCCCCTTTTGCGACCTTCGGGCGAGCAAAGTCAGTGAGGAAGACAGATTCGCTTCACAACGGGGTTACTAACTGATCAAGCGCAGTGATTCGCTTCACAACCGTGGCAGGGAAGGTTGCAAAATGGGGCACAAGACTCACTTCACAAATGTCTCGCTTAACAACAGAAATTTTGGGCTCAGTTGTAGTCGTATGTTGAAGACTACCTTTACTCTCAGCCCCAACGCTTCTGCTAAGGTTCTGCTAAGGATGATGGACTCTGCAGTCCCAAGAAATTTTTGGAGGCCGCCAAGATAGATTTGCATAGACACCGACCAACAGAGAGATGGATGGATGGATGGATGGATGGATGGATGGATGGATTTAAATTGATAGATTTGGGGACAGAGAGAGAGAGAGAGAGATGATAGATAGATGACAGATTAGACAGGCAGGCAGACAGATAAAGATACACAGAGATATAGATAATAGATGGATAATAGAGATAGATAGATAGATAGATAGATAGATAGATAGATAGATAGATAGATAGATGATAGATAGATAGATAGATAGATAGATAGATAGATAGATAGATAGATGATAGATAGATAGATAGATAGATAGATAGATAGATAGATAGATAGATGCTAGATGATACATAGTAGATAGATAGATAGATAGATAGATAGATAGATAGATAGATAGATAGATAGATAGATAGATAGATAGATGATACATAGTAGATAGATAGATAGATAGATAGATAGATAGATAGATAGATAGATAGATAGATAATAGACAGACAGATACATAAATTTAGGTTGATAGATTTGTATACACAGACAGACAGAGAGCCAGCCAGCCAGCCAATTAATAGAATTTTGTTTGGCCAGACCAAACTGTAATTTAATCTCCACATACCGGATACTTAAACATTACCCTTGTTTATACCACAGATTATAAGGCAGCTAGAGTGATATAAAGTGAGATGGACGACAATATATAAAGCATTATGACTGTGGGGTCCTCGCTGCTCAATAAGCTTGGCTGTTTTCTTGCAGAAGTTTTGTTACCCAACTGGGGAACATCATCAATGTAATTATCATTATTTTGCTTAACCACCACCAAGATTTCATCCCCCACCTGTGGCTAGAGAGAGTTGGGAGCCGGACTCCATAGATAATAACTGATTGATGAACTTATGTGCCCAAAAGCCACTGTCAACTCTTAGTGACAGTGACAATCCCGAGTGCTGCGTAACAGAGTGAGCGCCTGTTACACGTCCCAGCTTCTGCCAACCTAGCAGTTCGAAAGCACGTAAAAATGCAAGTAGAAAAATAGGGACCACTCCGGTGGGAAGGTAACAGCGTTCCGTGCGCCTTTGGCGTCTAGTCATGCCGGCCACATGACCATGGAGACGTCCTCAGGCAAGTGCTGGCTCTTCGGCTTTGAAACGGAGATGAGCACCTGCCCCTAGAGTCAGAAACGACTAGCACGCGTGTGCGGGGAAACCTTTACCTTTACCTTAACCCAGTTGTCTTTAGTTAATGAATTGAAATTTACCCATTTTCTTTGCTACAGAAGACAGATGTGGCTGGCAAGGCCCCCGTCTTCCTTTCCATGCCAGGCCACACTTCAGTTGTGTTCGGAATAACTTTAAGGCAGTGTTTTTCAAACTTGGCAACTTGAAGACGGGTGGACTTCAAATCCCAGAATTCCCCAGTTGGCTGCAGAATCCTGGGAGTTGAAGTCCACCCGTCTTCAAGTTGCTGAGGGCGAGAAGCATGTCTTTAAAGGTAGAAGGGACTTCCGATCAGCCCCTCCCTCGCATGTCATGCCGCATCTGTCCAGCAGAGGGCGCCTAGGGCCAAGCTGCCTCCCCAAACTCAGGTGAACTCAGCTGTCTGGTTACCTGTCCGGAACTGCAAGATCTGAAGGGGAGGCAGATTGAGAAGGATTCCAGCTGCTGATTTTCGCTTTCCCGGGAACAGAAGAAGGACAAGGAGTTTCTCTGGACAGGTGAAGGAACATTTGCAGGACAATAGGAAGAGAGAGAGAGAGAGAGAGAGAGAGAGAGAGAGAGAGAGAGAGAGAGAGAGAGAGAGAGAGAGAGAGAGAGAGAGGGAGGAGAAGGAAGGAAGGAAGGAAGGAAGGAAGGAAGGAAAAGAAAAAGGAAAAGGAAAAGGAAAAAGGGAGAGAGAGGAAGAAAGAAAGGAAGGAAGGAAGGAAAAGAAAGAGAAAGAAAGAAAAAAAGAAGAAAGGAAGGAAGGAAGAAAAAAGAGAAAGAAAGAAAGAAAGAAAGAAAGAAAGAAAGAAAGAAAGAAAGAAAGAAAGAAAGAAAGAAAGAAAGAAAGAAAGAAAGAAAGAGGAAGGAAGGAAGGAAGGAAGAAAGAAAAAGGAGAGAAAAAAAGAGAGAGAATACGTTTCAAGCAACTATTGAGTGTTCAGTGGTCTAATCAATTAATTTCCCAAGGGCCCTTTTTCAATCGTCTGTCCTTCGGGTAAGAAGACAAACAAACGAGAAGAAGGATCCTGGTTAATTTAAACTTAAGTGGTGGAGGCCTCAAGTGCGTTGGGAGGAATGTTTGAATGGGGTGACTGTTCAAGAAGGAGCAGACTTTGAAACCGGAGGTGATCAAGTAGTTTAAGGTTTCACAAAGCAACGATTAATTTCTGGTGCCGGTGCTAAAGAAAAAGTCTTCCGGTTCGCCTGGAACAATGAGTAAAAGCGAGCCAAGGGATCTGTGGGCAGGAGTGGGATTTTTGGGGGGTGGGGGAAGATGCAAAAACCACAAACTAAGCAGCAACATATATGCCACCTGGTTTACCTGGGGGGGGCATTAAAATAATAATAATTAGCATTTTGTATCCGTTGAAAGGCACCCCAAACTTGGTGAGGTTACCGCCTACGAGAAGGAATCAAAGATATTGTCCTAAACCGCCTTTTTAAAATTCTTCTTTAACGTTTTTCGTAACTGCAAGCTCAACGATTGTCAATTGGCAGCCACGATTTAGAGCAGGGGTCTCCAAACGTGGCGGCTTTAAGACGGGTGGACCTCAATTCCCAAAATTCCTCAGCCAGCTGGCTGAGGAATTCTGGGAATTGAGGTCCACCCGTCTTAAAGTCGCCACGTTTGGAGACCCCTGATTTTTTTTGATTTTTTTTAAAGCGTGGCATGCTCAATTAATGTTTTTACTTTAAGTAATTATGAAATCAACCCCATTTCCTGCATTACGGTAAATCACGAGGTAGCAAACCTAAGCTGGGTTCGGACAATTAGCTAAACCTTAAACCAGGTTAACATGAACCAGGTTCGGTGTCCCGAAGAGAAGTCGCTCTGAAAGTTCAGACTAAATGTTTTGTGACTCCCCAAATCTCCAATGAGGCAGCTAAACGTTTTGCATTTTGTCACTCCGGCGCACCTGAGAATGACGGGCTAGATCTTATGTCCTGAGTTCTAAACTTATGGTTTTTTGGGGGGGAGGGGGCAAATTGCAAGAAAAATACACGCCGTGCAAAGAAGGCGGGAAAACGGAAATTTCTGGCAAACCCTGGCAAACGATTACCCGCCGACACATTTCTCTCTTATCCAGGATGCCAGAGGGACCGCTCACCTTACCGGCTCTGATCCGGACCATCCGGAGTGCCCGGACGCAAGCAGAAGAACGGGAATTGGTGCAACGAGAAAGTGCCAAAATTAGGGGTGCTTTTCGGGGCGATGAACCTGAGAACCGGGCCTCCAATTTGGCAAAGTTGCTGTACATCCATATCTTGGGGTATCCAGCTCACTTCGGACAGGTGTGTAGAGCTAGTCCTCTACTTGCAATGATTTATTTAATGACTGTTGTAAGTTCAAAAAAAGTGACTCTTATCCCCATTTTTCACACTGGACAACCGTTGCAGTATCCTCCTGATCATGTGATCAAATTTTTGTTTATTTTTTTAAATTTTAATTCCATTTATATCCCGCCCTTCTCCGAAGACTCAGGGCGGCTTACAAATTCATATGCTTGGCAACTGACTCGCATTTATGACCGGTTGCAGTGTCCCGGGGTGTGGGGGGGTGTCACACGATCCCCTTTTCCGACCTTCTGAGAAGCAAGGGGGATGCTAGATTCATTTCACAACCGGGTTACTAAATTAACAGCTGCCGTGATTCACTTAACGACGGGAGCGAGAAAGGTCCTAAAATGGGGCAAAACTCACTGCACGACTGTCTCTCTTAGCAACAGGAATTTGGGGTTCGGTTACAGTCGTAAGTTGAGGACTAGCTGTAATTTTATAAGAATTCAGTAAATTCAGGCATTTATAAATATATTAAATGCACGCATTAAATTTGCAGCTGACTCCATTATTAGTTGTTCCTGTGGAACAATTTGCTTTCAGAAGTTGTGAATGCTCCAACATTGGAAGTTTTTAAGAAGAGATTGGACCACCATTTGTCTGAAATGGCATAGACTATAAAGGGTTGGACTAGAGGATCTTCAAGGTCCCTTCCAACTCTGTTATTCTATTCTATTCTATTCTATTCTATTCTATTCTATTCTATTCTATTCTATTCTATTCTATTCTATAGCACAAAACCATTTTGGTTTGGCGCAGGGTAGCAATAAAAACATCGCCCTTCCCTAGCGGTATGTGGAAACCGCCATTTTGATTTCCCACCATGCCCCTAACCAAGGACCGCTGCAAAGCATTGTGGGGGAAAGACGTTAAGTCCTCTTCTTCCTGTCTCAACCCAGATGGAGTGCCTGAAACTGCTCGCCTCCACCCGATTCCACGAGAAGCGGATTGGCTACCTGGGGGCTGCCCTCCTATTGGATGAGAAGCAGGACACTCACCTTCTCCTGACCAATAGCATCAAGAAGTGAGGAGGTGTCCACATTGGGGTGTCTCCCTTTGCCCTCGTGTGGGCGTGACCAGATCTGAGATCTCAAAAAAACAATCAATGAAATTGATTCAAATTGGTGGGACATTGAAAGAGGGAGGGATTCCGGCGGGTTTCTGCAGATTCGGAAGATCAGGAGGAGATTTGGGTGGTCAGAATCCCACTAAACCACCATGCAATCCCTTGCTGCTGGTTTAAGGGGGCGCCAACACAGCCATCAAGGTTTCTCAGCCTTGCACCTTGTGCAAACCCAGCTGGGCGGGGGGCTTCCAATGGCAGTTAAAGAGTGGTTTAGTGTGGAACACACGGGCAGGGAACTGGGGTTTGAGGGGCTCAGAAGAAGGGGTGTCTGCTGGGTGTGGTCAAAAAAGTCAAAATGGCGGTGGGGACGATGCCATCAAAGGTCCACCTATTTCTTGATGGGTTTGCGGGGGGGGGGGCAACCATCCAACCTTCAGAATCGGGTTGTAACTTGTAAGTGTCTTCAGGAGGGGGGGTCCATTGTAACTTTGAACGGTCCCTGTGCGACCCGGTCGTAAGTCAAGGACAGCCTGTAAAGAGAGAGAGAGAAAGAGAATGAGAGAGAGAGATGAACAGAAAGATGACAGACAGACAGACAGTCAGATAGATAGATGATAGGGAGAATGTAGAGATGACAGAGAAAGATAGATAGATAGATAGATAGATAGATAGATAGATAGATAGATAGATAGATAGATAGATAGATAGATAGATAGATAGATAGATAGATAGATAGGCAGGCAGGCAGGCAGGCAGGCAGGCAGGCAGGCAGGCAGGCAGGCAGGCAGGCAGGCAGATGCTAGATAGATAGATAGATAGATAGATAGATAGATAGATAGATAGATAGATAGATAGATAGATAGATAGATAGATAGATATAATGTAAAGATGACAGATAGATAGATAGATAGATAGATAGATAGATAGATAGATAGATAGATAGATAGATAGATAGATAGATAGATGATAGATAGATAGATAGATAGATACATACATACATACATAGATACATAGATACATAGATACATAGATACATAGATTAGATCAGGGATCTTCAAACTTGGCCTTTTTATGACTTGTTGACTTCAACTCCCAGAATTCCTCAGCCAGGCACACTGAGGAATTCTGGGAATCGAAGTCCGCAAGTCATAAAAGGGCCAAGTTTGAAAACCCTTGGAAGAGAGAGAGAGAGAGAGAGAGAGAGAGAGAGAGAGAGAGAGAGAGAGAGAGAGAGAGAGAGAGAGAGAGAGAGAGAGAGAGAGAGAGATAAATTTGCAGCTAGAGATTCCCAGTAAAGTAGGACACATTCCGGGGTGGGGGGGTGGGGGCAGAGATTCTGCTTCCCCCCCTCCCTTAGATTTGGGAGGGAGGATGAAGGAAGCGTGTGGAAGACGAAATCTAAATTTATTAATTTTATTCAGTCGTCGACCAGTAGCATTAAATAATAAAAACGAGCGACAAAAATACAACAACAAGAAAAACGCCAGAACTACGATCGGGATCAAGATAGAGAAGCAGGTGCTGTTATGGTAAAATTGGCATTTCTGTAATAAATCAAACATGGCCGCTGCTCGACCGTAGCCACTTTAAGGTGAAGATGGACTTCAACCCCCAGAATTCCCCAGCCAGCCCACACACTCTAAACTGCTGACTACAAGAATTTATTTATCTAACGCTTGTAAAGCGGGTATAATAAAACTATGTACATTAACATAGAGGGGCTCTAAAAATATTAGGAAATAAAGGATGAATAAGAATGAGTGGCTTGGAGATTTCTTATGCCTCTCTCTTTCCTTCTCTCCTTGCCTGCAAGTGACCTGCTGCACAGCAACGCCTGGGTGCAAGGATTAGCACTCAGTACCCTCGGATCGCTCGGCTCCGCCGCCATGCTGCAGGATCTGGCCCAGGAAGTGCAGCAGCTGGCAAAAACCGGGCAGCCCACCGTGCGGAGGAAGGTGAGACCCCAACCCACCCACCCCCCACTTTCCTCCCTCGAGGGAGTCCTGTAGTTAACAACGATTTGTTCAGTGAGCGTTCTAAGTTACAACGGCGCTGGGGGGAAAAAAGTGACCTGTGACCACTTTCCACGCTTAACGACCGTCGCAGCAAACCCGTGGTCGCGGGATCGAAAATTCAAAGTGGTTCCTATTTACGACGGTGGCAGCGTCCCCGGGGTCACGGGATCCCCTTTTGCAACCAGCCAAGTCAATGGGGGAGCGGGGCGGGGGGGGAATTCAGATTCACTTAGCAAAGTGTGCGACTGACTTAACAAACGGAACGATTCGCTTAACGACGGTGGCGAGGAAAGCCGTGGAACGGGAGCAAACTCGCTTAAGAAGCTGTGAACGCTCCAACACTGGAGGTTTTGAAGAAGAGACGGGACATTCGTTTGTCTCAAATGGGATAGGGTTTCCTGCCTGAGCAAGGGGTTGGACTAGATGACCTCCAAGGTCCCTTCCAACTCTGCTATTGTTATTGTTGTTATGGTTAGAATTTTATCACGTTGCAATTTTCCCCCTTTTCATAATCATTTTATCGCTTCACATTTTCTTCCCAAGCACTTGATTATTTATATAAAAATACGGAATGTCTGCTCCCTTCTCCTTCTTATTATTATTAACCAATGTTTCAACTTGGCAACATAGATTTTGGGCTCAATTCGTAACTCGAGGAATAGCCAGTTTTATTTCCTCCTCCTTTTTAAGAAGAGCTTAGACAACCATTTGTCTGAAATGGTCTAGGGTTTCCTGCCTGAGCAGGGGGTTGGACTGGATGACCTCCCAGGTCCCTTCCAACTCTGTTATTATTATCAGTATTATTAAGCAATGTTTCAACTTGGCATCATAGATTTTGAGCTCAACGGTCGTCGTAACTCGAGGAATAGCTGTAGTTTAAAATGGTTTGTGCGCTCCGGTTTCGTTCTAACATTTCCACTACCTGATTTTTTTTTTGTTTTGTTTTAAAGGTAGCTCTTTGCAATTTTTAAGCACGTTTTTTTTTACAAGCCGTTGACCGAAATCCGTGTCTACAGGCAGTCCTTGACTTTCAGCGTTTCGTTTAGTGACCATTCAAAGGGACAACAGCACAGGAAAAAAGGACTTAGGGGTGTTTTTCTCACGACCATTTGCAGCCTCCTCCATGGTCATGTGGTCAAAATTCAGACGCTTGGCAACTGACTCGTACTTATGACGGTTGCAGGGTCGCTGGAACACGTGATCCTCTTCTGTGACCTTCTGACAAGCAAAGTCAAGGGGGGGGGGCAAGCCGGATTCACTTAACAACGGTGTTAGTAATTTAACAACTGCACTGATTCACTTACCAACTGTGGCAAAAAGGTCATAAAATGGGGTAAAAAAATCACTTAATGACTGTCTTGCTCAGCAACGGAAATTTTGGGCTCAGTTGTCATAAGTCGAGGACTACCTATAATCTCCAATTTGCAGGTAAGTGGGTCCCTCAAACATCCCCGCTACTTCTTCAGAGGTGGGCTTGCAAGTCAATAGTCGGGAGCTCTGCCCATTTACTCAGAGGAGTAGGAGAACAGCTGGCAAGCTTTCTGCGCGTGTTCAGAGGCACTGGCCTTTTCTCAAAGGGGCAGAATGTCCCACCCAAAGCCCAGCCCTGCGAAACTCTGAATTATAAAATATTTTATAAAATATTTTATAAAATTATAAAATATGTGATAAGTAAAACATATAATATATTTATAATATGTCTATGTTATAAAATAGATAAATTACAAATTATAATTCCTCTTTATCAACCCTGTTTCTAGGCCATAGTCTGCGCTGTACATATTACGCGGAAAGTGCCCGCTTTGGTAGATATGTTCACACCGTTGGGAGAGCAGCTGTTGAAGGAACAAATTCATGGTGAGACGGCTGGTTTTTGAGTGGGCAAAATTGGTGAGTCGCACTATTCTTGTTTGTATGGAGATCCGTCAGTTACTTGGACCAACAGGAAACTGGTTGCATGGCTGAAATGGGCAACGGAAGGCCTGGGAAAACTCTATGAGAAAGATCGAGAAACAGTTAAGGGAAAAGATCAAGAAAAGATTATGGAAAAGATCGAGGAAAAAACCTATGGGAAAGATCGAGAAACAGTTAAGGGAAAAGATCACGAAAAGATTATGGAAAAGATCGAGGAAAAGTTAGAGAGAAGATTGAGAAAAAGTCAGAGAAAAGATTGAGAAAAAAGTTAGGGAAAATGTCAAGAACAGGTTAGAAAAAAGATAAAAAAAATCGGAAAAAGATTGAGAAGAGGTTAGGAAAAAGATCAAGAAAAGGTTAGGAAAAAGATCAAGAAAAGGTTAGGGGAAAGATCAAGAAAAGGTTAGGGAAAAGATCAAGAAAAGGTTAGGGAAAAGATCAAGAAAAGGTTAGGGAAAAGATCAAGAAAAGGTTAGGGAAAAGATCAAGAAAAGGTTAGGGAAAAGATCAAGAAAAGGTTAGAAACAAGATCAAGAAAAGATTTGGAACAATCGAGAAAAGGTTAGGAAAAAGATCAAGAAAAGGTTAGGAAAGAGATCAAGAAATGATTAGGAAAGAGATCGAGAAAAGTTTAGGGAAAAGATCAAGAAAAGTTTAGGGAAAAGATCAAGAAAAGATTAGGAAAAAGATCGAGAAAAGTTTAGGGAAAAGATCAAGAAAAGGTTAGGAAAAAGATCGAGAAAAGTTTAGGGAAAAGATCAAGAAAAGTTTAGGGAAAAGATCAAGAAAAGGTTAGGAAAAAGATCGAGAAAAGTTTAGGGAAAAGATCAAGAAAAGTTTAGGGAAAAGATCAAGAAAAGGTTAGGGAAAAGATCAAGAAAAGATTTGGAAAAAGATCAAGAAAAAGTTAGGGAAAAGACCGAGAAAAGGTTAGGAAAAAAAGATGGAGAAAAGGTTAGGAAGGGAATCAAGAGAGAACTGAAGAAACAAACCGATTGGGAAGCGCAACTGAATGCGCCTCAAATCTCAATTTTCCAGGCATCCTCCACAGCGCCATCATGTTAATTGCGGAGATGTGTGAGAAAAGCTCGCAGGCCCTGGAACATTTCTCCAAGGTAGGAAGCCATCGACTGGACGTAGTCTGTTTATAAAAACTTCCCCGCCTGCAGGAGGTCTCTGGCTGTGGATGATGGGATCCGAGGCCTGCAGAAACACCCTCCTTCTTGTCCTCCTCTGCAGTTTGTCCCCCAGCTGGCGGGGATATTGCGCAATCTGGTGGTGGCCGGATATTGCCCAAATAACAGCATTGCCGGCATCAGCGAACCTTTCCTGCAGGTAAGAAAAGGCTGGACTAGAAGACCTCCAAGGTCCCTTCCAGCTCTATTCTAACTCCTCCATCCGAGCCGCAAAAAAAAACCTGCGGTCATCTCTCTCTCTCTCTCTCTCTCTCTCTCTCTCTCTCTCTGTCTCTGTCTCTCTCTCTCTCCCCAAAGGTCCAGCTTCTCCGGCTGCTACGGATTTTAGGACGAGACAACGGCGAGGCCAGCGACGCCATGAACGACTCCTTGGCGCAGGTCAGCGAAGAAGAGGGACATCTGGGAAGGAGAGGGTGTGTCAGGACCCACCCCAATCCACGTCTTAGGAAAACAAAAACTCTTGGAGTTAGTTCTAGTCCAAAAGGGATTTTTACTAGGACATGTTTGGTTGTGGGAATACAAGACAGGACCTGGTATTGTTTTACAGATTGAAACTTTATAAAGGGTTCCCGGTTCAAACCCCCCCCCCTTCCCTCAACCCCATTTGGTCAGCCCCCCATCATTTTACTTCGTGTCATCCCTTTCGTGGGAAAAAGGGAACTTCGGATCTTTACGGTTATTGCCTTCTTCCTCTCCAGAATTAAAAGAAGACACAAGCCAAATGCCTTCTTCTCTAACCCTCCCTTTTGATCCCCCCAGTTCAAAAGGTTTCCCTTGGTCTTTGAAATAACCCAAGGCAGGCTGAATCCACATGCGCTCCTCCTTCCTCGGGAGATGGCAGAATCCATGGGGGGGGAGGGGATAATGTTTTAAACATACATTTATGAAAGTGATATAAATGGATTCTGACAGGGTGGCTGAAGAACCTCAAGGTCAACCGCAGGAACACATCGGTCGGCATGGCGAACCTTTTGGAGACCGAGTGCCCAAACTGCAACCCAAAACCCACTTACGTATCGTCGGGGGGCCGAGTGGGCATGGCCCATTGGGTGGGCGTGGCTGTGGTGGTAACGGCAGACTGGGTGGGACTAAAAAAGTTCAATCAATCAATTCCAACTTTGTGAGATCTTTCTTTTTTCCCGCGAGAAGTTGAAATTGATTGATTGATTGGACCTCTTTTTTTTTTTTTTTTGCACACGGCGGCGGCGACCTAAAGCGAAAAGGTTTTATAAAACCCAGCTGAAGGCCTAGGACTGGGGCGACGGCGCGCGTGCCCACAAGAGAGGGCTCCGCGTGCCACCTGTGGCAGCCGTGCCATAGGTTCGCCACCCTGGGAGTAGACATTCCGTATTTTTGTATAAACAAGTGCGTGGGAAGAAAATGCGAAGCGATAAAATGATTATGAAAAGGGGGAAAATGCAACGTGATAAAATTCTAACCATAACAACAATAACCATAACAGAGTTGGAAGGGACCTTGGAGGTCTTCTAGTCTGACCCCCCTGCTCAGGCAGGAAACCCTGTGCCATTTCAGAGAAGTGGCGGTCCAGTCTCTTTTTAAAAAGGAGGAGGAGGAGGAGGAGGAGGAGGAGGAGGAGGAGGAGGAGGAGGAGGAGAAATAACAGAATAACATAGTTGAAAGGGACCTTGGAGGTCTTCTAGTCCAACCCCCCTGCTCAGGGAGGAAACCTACGCCATTTCAGACAATTGGTTGTCCAGTCTCTTCTTGAAAACGTCCAGTGTTGGAGCATTTGTTATTAAAAAAGGAAAAGTGTGGAATAATAAGACAGATTGATCTAGTGAGGAAGGCAGCAGGCTAAAAAGCAGGCGGCAGTGAGTTCTAGTCCCGCCTTAGGCATAAAAGCTGGCTGGGTGACTTTAAGCCAATCACAAGGAGGCTGTGAGTTCTAGTCCCACCTTAGGCATGAAAGCTATCTAGGTGACTTTTGGCCAATCCCTTTCTCTCCACCCAGCCCACTTCACAGGGTTGTTGTTGCGGGGAAAATAGGAAGAGGAACATGTGTTGGATCTGTTTACCTCCTTGAGTTATTACTAAAAATAATAAAACTGGGATAGATAGAAGATAGATAGATAGATAGATAGATAGATAGATAGATAGATAGATAGATAGATAGATAGATAGATACAATTAGGTGATAGGATAGAGAGAGAGAGAGATACAATTAGTAGATAGATAGATAGATAGATAGATAGATAGATAGATAGATAGATAGATAGATAGATAGATAGATAGATAGATAGATAGATAGATAGATAGATAAAGATAGATAGACACAGACAGACAGACAGACAGACAGATAGATAGATAGATAGATAGATAGATAGAATTAGGTGAATAGATAGATAGATAGATAGATAGATAGATAGATAGATAGATACAATTAGGTGATAGGATAGAGAGAGAGAGATACAATTAGTAGATAGATAGATAGATAGATAGATAGATAGATAGATAGATACAATTAGGTGATAGGATAGAGAGAGATACAATTAGTAGATAGATAGATAGATAGATAGATAGATAGATAGATAGATAGATAGATAGATAGATAGATAGATAGATAGATGGATGATAGATAGATAGATAGATAGATAGATAGATAGATAGATAGATAGATAGATAGATAGATTTAG
Source organism: Vipera berus (assembly GCF_964194415.1). Classification (NCBI taxonomy): domain Eukaryota; kingdom Metazoa; phylum Chordata; class Lepidosauria; order Squamata; family Viperidae; genus Vipera; species Vipera berus. The sequence goes on along the minus strand of NC_138210.1, from coordinate 72,741,201 downwards.
GTGATTAGATAGATAGATAGATAGATAGATAGATAGATAGATAGATAGATAGATAGATAGATAGATAGATAGATAGATAGATAGATAGACAGAGAGAGAGATACAATTAGTAGATAGATAGATAGATAGATAGATAGATAGATAGATAGATAGATAGAGATAGATAGATAGATAGATAGATAGATAGATAGATAGATAGATAGATAGATACAATTAGGTGATAGGATAGAGAGAGAGAGATACAATTAGTAGATAGATAGATAGATAGATAGATAGATAGATAGATAGATAGATAGATAGATAGATAGATAGATAGATACAATTAGGTGATAGGATAGAGAGAGAGATACAATTAGTAGATAGATAGATAGATAGATAGATAGATAGATAGATAGATAGATAGATAGATGATAGATAGATAGATAGATAGATAGATAGATAGATAGATAGATAGATAGATAGATAGATAGAATTAGGTGATTAGCTAGATAGATAGATAGATAGATAGATAGATAGATAGATAGATAGATAGATAGATAGACAGAGAGAGAGAGATACAATTAGTAGATAGATAGATAGATAGATAGATAGATAGATAGATAGATACAATTAGGTGATAGGATAGAGAGAGAGAGAGATACAATTAGTAGATAGATAGATAGATAGATAGATAGATAGATAGATGATAGATAGATAGATAGAATTAGGTGATTAGATAGATAGATAGATAGATGATAGATAGATAGATAGATAGATAGATAGATAGATAGATAGATAGATAGATAGATAGATAGATAGATAGATGATAGATAGATAGATAGAATTAGGTGATTAGATAGATAGATAGATAGATGATAGATAGATAGATAGATAGATAGATAGATAGATAGATAGATAGACAGACAGACAGACAGACAGATAGATAAAGATGATTATTAAAAAAGGAAAATGCAAAGTATTTTAATTATTATTTTAAAAAAGGAAAAAGGAAAAGCGGTAAAACATTTTATTAAAAAAAGAAAAATGTGAAGCGATAAAATTATCATTTGAAAAAAGTAAAAATGCAAAGCAATAAAAAAATTTTTTTTTAAAAAAAAGAAAGAATATAGAACAAAGAGGTTGGTGGGAGGGATGATGGTTTCTCCTCTTCTCTCTCCCAGGTGGCAACGAACACTGAAACGACACGAAACGTGGGCAACGCCATCTTGTACGAAACGGTGCTGACAATCATGGGGATACAGTCTACCAGTGGATTGCGGGTACCGTAAAGTTGCGCAATGCGCGATTGCACAGTGCAAACATTAGCGTTTGATTTCAACCAGCATTTCTCTCATTAGCCCACCTGGCTAAGCTCCGGGTGTGCAAGTCAAGGTTTGTGAGCATTGCGACGCGTTGTAAGGATTGTTAAGCTTCTTCAAGCCCCAAATTCCCTCTGATTTTAGCCTCTCCTTCCTAAAATCATGAGTCGGGTAGTTCCACAAACTCCCCTTGACTCCATCTGCTTTCCTAATCCCGCCTTTACGTCAGATTCATTTTTAAAAATTAAAGGAATCTCTTGATTTGATTTGATTTTTCTTTCCTACGTAGGTTCTGGCGATAAATATCCTCGGGCGCTTTCTCCTTAACAAGGATAGGAATATCAGGTAAAAGAAAAGAAAGAAAATCAAAATTAAATCGAAACGGGATAAAACCGCTCAGCTTGGGCTTTCTAAGACCTATTTGAATGGAAGCCAAGCATTCTACTGCGTGTTCTTCAAATTTGGCATTTCATTCAAATAATTGGAATATTTCGCTAGTAAAAAGGAAAAAAAAAGGAGGGAGAGAGGCAGGGAGGAAGGAAGGAAGGAAGGAAGGAAGGAAGGAAGGAAGGAAGGAAGGAAGGAAGGAAGGAAGGAAGGAAGGAAGGAAGGAAGAAGGAGGGAGGGAGAGAGGCAGGCAGGGAGGGAGGGAGGGAGGGAGGGAGGGAGGAAGGAAGGAAGGAAGGAAGGAAGGAAGGAAGGAGGGAGGGAGAGAGGCAGGGAGGGAGGGAGGGAGGGAGGAAGGAAGGAAGGAAGGAAGGAAGGAAGAAGGAGGGAGGGAGAGAGGCAGGCAGGTAGGGAGGGAGGGAGGGAGGAAGGAAGGAAGGAAGGAAGGAAGGAGGGAAGGAAGGAAGGAAGGAAGGAAAGAGGGAGGTCAGGAAGGAAGGAAAGAAAGAAACAAGGAAACAAGGAAGTTGGGAGGGAGGGAGAAAGGAAGGAAGGAAGGAAGGAAGGAAGGAAGGAAGGAAGGAAGGAAGGAAGGAAGGAAGGAAGGAAGGAAGGAAGGAAAGAGGGAGGGCAGGAAGGAAGGAAGGAAGGAAGGAAGATTAGACAAAAGAGAAAAAAGATAATACTATGGCTGGCTCACTCAGCACTTTAGATCTTGAGTTAAGAAAACACAATTCCTACAGCATGTAATGGGAAGCTAATAAACCCAAACAAAAGAATTAAACATTGTTTAAACAGAGATTAGATATCAAGGTCTGTCAAGGACGTCGTAGCTGTGGATCCCTGTACTCGTTGAAGGGAGTTATCTATCAGTCTTTCTCAAACTGAGCAATTTTACGACCCGGGGCCTTCAACTCCCAGAATCCCCCAGTCAGCAACGCTGGTAGTCCTTGACTTACGACCACAATCACATTTCCATCCCAAAGCCAGTCAGTTAAGTGAGCCGCGCCGAATTGGACGACCTTTTTGCCATTGTCGTTAAGTGAGTCACACAGCCATTAAGCCAATCTGGCGACTACCGTTGACTTTGCTTGTCTAAAACGGTGGTTATTAAACAAATATGGCGGTCATTAAGCAAACACCACGGTCGTTAAGCAAATCCCTTTTAGCTAATGGGCATTTTGTTTTGCCCAAAATTCCACAAGGGGGCAGCAGAGCAAACAAGATTTTAAATCCGTTTGATCGGCTTTATCCTTTTCAATTGATGCTCAGATACGTGGCCCTCACGTCGCTCCAGAAATTGTTGCAAGCGGAAAACAGCGCCGTCCAGAGACACCGAACCACAGTCCTCGCTTGTCTGACGGATCCCGACCCGACCGTGAAGAGGTAAGCTGAAGGCCCGAAGATGGGAGAAGGCTCCACTTCTGAGGAAACAGAAGACCGTAATTCTAATTTATTTATTTATTTCCCCCCCCCCCGCTCTGTAGGAGAGCCCTCCAGCTGAGTTTATCCCTGATCAACCACACCAACATTCGCACAACCACTAAGGAGTTGCTGGGCTTCATGGAAAGCAGCCTGCCGGATCTGAAGTCGGAGTGCGCTTCCGGATTGTTCCTGGCTGCCGAGAAGTGAGTCAGTTCCACCGTTGCCTGCAAGAGGGCGGTAGAGAGCAGGACGAGTCTGTCTGGCTCTGTAGGAATCTTAAGAGCTCTCTCTTCTGCCTTTTGACTTCCTTCCACAGATTCGCACCCAGCAAACGGTGGCACATTGATACCATTCTCCAGATTCTGATCATGGTGAGAGCAAGGAGGGTGCTATGATCCCCGGTGTCCAGTAGGTGGCAGAGGGAATGCAGACAACTTTAATCTGCCGCTGCCCTCTAGAGGTTGTGTTTTGTAGCGCAGGCAAGGTAGATTTTTCTTATGGATCTTCCTTTAAACTCCTCCTTGGAGGAGAGCGATAAAAATCGGAGTAAGTGAAGAGGATCAAACATCCCCTTCCCGCTTCCTCCTGTCTCCTTGGCAGGCGGGCTTCTACATCCGGGATGATGCCGTCCCGAACCTCATCCACCTGATTGGAGGTGCGAAAGAGCTTCATAGTTACGCCGTGCATCAGCTCTACAGCGCAGTGGCCCAAGATATCTCCCAGGTATGTGTCTGTTTCGGCATTTGCGCGATATCCTGAGACCTAAACTAATCCAGCAGCAAACATGTATGCATTTTTTTTTACTACAGGTAGTACTTGACTTACAACCACAATTAAGGCCAAAATTTCCATTCCTAAGCGAGACGTTTGTTAAGTGATTTTTTTCGCCCCATTTTACGACCTCTTTTGGCCACTGTCGTTAAGTGAATTGCTGCAATTGTTAAGTTTGTCACCCGGTTGTTAAGCGAATCCAGCTTCCCCCATCGATTTCGCTTGTCAGAAGGCCGCAAAAGGGGATCACATGACCTGGGACATTGCATTGCATTGAATTTGGATCGTATCACCCTGGCGATGCTGCAGTGTAATTGCAAAAAAGGGTCATCAGTCACCTTTTTCAGTGCCATCATAACTTTGAACGGTCACTAAACAGACTGTTGTAAGATTTTGGTTAGGTTGATGGTTACTGACATATTCGCCACTCGGGTTTTCAGTAATGGTACAGGAGAGGAGATCAAAGTAGTGAATATGGGCTTCATTGTGGGTTTCTGGCCAGCATTTTGACTTTTTTGACCCCAGATGCCCTTGCTGCAGCATAAAAGGACCTCAGGACAATAAATATTTTAGGAAGGGCCTTCAAGCTCCAGATTTAATTGCTTGCAAAGAAGCTCGTGCAGACAAGCACTCTCCTCTCGTTTTGCTTACGTCTGGCACATTTGGAATCCGTCGAGGAATATTTTTCATTTTCTCCAGCCTTAAAAATTATGTTGAGTGTTTGCACCAAAGCAGAGGGAACAAAGCTGCAGACCGCAGCGGGTCTTGCTCGGAGTAAATCCTAGCAATCATCGTGGGAATCATTTCAGAACAGGAAAAGGAGGGATTAGCACGATCCTGATCTATCCTGGGGTGTCTGGGGCCCAAGGCTGAACCCTAAGCTGGCCTAAAAACAACATATCGCACCTCAAAGAAGGGGAAAAAAGGTTTATCCCACTGAAAGCTGGGAACTTGAAAACTGCAGTTCCGCCCGCTGCACACTGGGTGGCGCTCTAATCTGAGAAAAAGGCTGTTATGGCGCCCTCTAGTGTCAGAGGAAGGAAAACTCACACTTGCTGGCCCAGGATGAAAAGTCAATATTGTACAGATAGTCCTTGACTTATGACTGGTCGGTCGCTTAGCGATTGTTTAATGTTACAAGAGAGCTCCCCAGGATCCTTACAACGTGCTTCCAATAACAACCGCCGTGGTCACTTAAGGACCGTAGTGGTCCCATAAAAACCACAACGGTCCCTCAGTGACAGTCGCCAAAAGGACATAAAATCGGATCTATCACGTGGGTGACCCATTTTATGCCTGTCGCAACTAGCAGGTTCCACCATGTGAGTGCATCCAATTTTATAGATCTTTTTGCCGCAGTCGTTAAGAAAATCACATGGTCATTAAGCGAATCCAGCTTCCTGCATTGACTTTCTTTGTCAGCTGGAAAAAAAAGTCACTAAAAATGATTGTGTAAACCCCGAGATGCTGCAACTATTGTAAATATGTACCAGTTGCCAATGAGCTGAATTGCGATCAAGTGACAGCCGGGGCGATGGCTGTAAGCAAAAGGAATGGGTTCTAAATCACTTTTTTCATGTAAATGAATGGTCATAAATTGAGGACTACCTGGATGTGCCATAACAACTGTGTCTTTGCCTCCGTTTGTGTCCCACTGCAGCAACCCTTGGTCCAAGTAGCAACCTGGTGCCTGGGTGAATACGGGCACTTCCTACTTGACGGGAATTGTGATGAGGTGGAACCACAACAGGTGAGGGCTCCGAAATCCGGCAGCGAAGATCCGCGATGGGGAAGTTGATCCTCACAAATGAAGGCAGATGTAGGCGTCCCAGGATAATTTTACAGCATCCAATTTGGGTCTATCACGGGGACCAGGGATTTTGCCTTCTGAGCTTTCGGACTCATGCTGGAACCCATCCTCAAGGGAACCTCTCTGTATGCTTTGGGCTGTTCTGAGTGTGCTGTTTGTACAGTGCCCGTTGTGTGTAGCTTTTTAGGTGTAGATTGTGTTGGTGTTGATGGCTGGCTATTAAGTCGTTGGATGTTGTTTCCTTGTGCTGCCAAGCTCCCTCCTCCTAAGGAAATGATTGACGAGGGGCCCTGTTTCTCAGGCTTCAATCATTTCGCAGGGTGTTTTTGTACCTGCTCAGCCAACAATCTCAGTAGCTGTTGATCCTTCTAGTGCCATATCCTCATTTTTTATCTTCTCAGGTGGACGCCGAGGATGTGCTAAACTTGCTGGAACACGTCCTCCAGTCACAACTGTCCCTGCCCTCCACCAGGGCCTACGCACTCACTGCCCTCATGAAGCTTGGGACACGCCTCCAGGACGCGGACATTAAGTGAGCGTGAGAAAAAATATATCCTATCTTTGATCCCGGACAAGCAGAATTGCTCCTTAGGGTTTTTTTTTAATGCATTGTGCAATCAAACCCAGTTTTGTCGGTTCCTTATTGTGTGGTCACGTGATGGTTCACTTAGTGAAACCTGCTTATCATTGTTGTAACTTGTGACGGTCATAAAATGGGTCATCCATATGATAGATCTGATTTTATGACCTTTTTGCGACTGTCATTAAGTGACCGCTGTGGTCGTGAAGTGACTGCCCTGGTCCTTAAGAGACCACCGCGATTGTTAAAAACTTTGGGAGTGGGTTGTAAGTACCCTTGGGGAGATCTGTCGTAAAATCGAACGGTCGCTGAGTAACTACTCATAAGTCAAAGACCACCTGTACAATACATTTTCATCCTGGGCCAGCAAATGTGAGTTTTCTATCCTCTGACACTAGAGGGCGCCACAGCAACCTTTCTCTTAAGTTAGAGCGCCACCATGTGGGCACCTGGAAGAACTACAGCTTCAGCTTCCCAGTTGTCAGTAGGATAAACCCTTTTATGATTTCCTTGCCCTTGTTCTCCTTTCTCATTCTCTGGCTCAGAATGGGAACCCCTAACTCCCATAATTCCCAGCTGGCAGGGGATTATGGGAGTCAAAGCCCAAAGCTGTGATGATTGCAGAGGGCTGCATATTGAACTGAAAATTGTGGCTGGTTAAAAATCCACCATTTGAAGTGTGTTTAAAGTTGTGGTAGAATCATGTTCTTGCAGGAAATTTGTCATTTCCGGGTAAATAACCAGGCCCTGTTAGGTGCAGCCAGTCCTCAATTTATGACTGGTAACTTAGAAATCGTTCAAAGTTACAACGGAGCTCCTCAATGTTTACTTCAGGCCTGGTTTTGGAGTTCCAACAGCTGCATACATCCCCACGGTCTCGTGACCGTATTTTGGGTGCTTGGCATCTGACTCGCTTTTACGACGGTCACTGTGTCCTGTGGTCCCATGACTGCAATATGTCACTTTCCCAGACAAGCAGTCAACGAGGAAAGCTGGATTCGCTTAACGACCGTGGTATAAACGGTTGTAAAAATTGGGGTCTGGTCACGTGCTCATTCACAATGACCGCATCACCTAGCGGCCAAAATACCGGTTTCAATTGTGGTCGTAAGTTGAGGACTACCTGTAAACTGCCGGGGAGTAGAGTTTAGGGGGTGACGTATCAAGAAGAAAAGAGAAAGTAACTTCCTTTTCTCTCATTTTTTTTCTTCCTCTCCTCTTCCCTAATTAAAAGCCGGATTCGAAGTTTGATCTCCATTTATTGTAGCTGCCACGATGTGGAATTACAGCAGAGAGCCGTGGAATACAACACCCTTTTCCAAAAATACGATCACCTCAGGTACTTGTTAGCTGGTCCAGTCCCTCAAAAGCCCAGAGTTCCACATCCAATGATTCTTAGTGCGTGGGTGTGTGTGTGGGGGGGGTTCTAAACAAATCTCTAAGTTACTAGTCCTCATTGCCTTGTGGGAAAAATGGACAAAAAGGAAAGGAGGGCCTTTATAGTTCTTTGGAAGCCCTTCATACTCTTTTGTGATCATTAGGGTTTATATCATTTCTTCCTAATCCCTTTACCCGCCTTCATCCCAAAATCCCTGTCGAACCAAAGCGGCAGACACAATGTGGACAAGAAACATGATTTGTTTTTAAATCAGAAGAGCCCAATTCCCTCAAATACTTGCTGTACCTCCCAACCCTACAGGGGTCATCCAAAAGAGACTGCCAGATATCAATTTGTAATATGAGCAGTAAAGTTTTTTTTATTTTATTATTTTATTTTATTTTTTATTTATTTAGATAGTTTTTTTATTTGATAGTTTATTTTATTTTACTTATTTGATAGTTTATTTTTTATTTTTTATTTGATATTTTATTTTATTTTATTTATTTGATAGTTTATTTTATTTATTTGGTAGTTTATTTTATTTATTTGATATTTTATTTTATTTTTATTGGATATTTTATTTTATTTTATTATTTATTTTGATGTTTTATTTTATTATTTTATTTTACATTTTGGATTTTGGTTTAGTTTCGTTTAGTGCAATATTTCTCAGCCTTGGCAAAGCTGAGAACAATGGGTGGACTTCAACTCCCAGAAACCCCCATGGCATCGTATGCTTTTGGACTCAGTTTAAAAAACTAAATTCTCCATTTAAAAAGATGGGATCCCTTCCATTTAAATCAGCAGGGAGACTCTGGGTTAATTTTCTGGCATCCAGGGAAGGTGAATGCTTTTGAATTTGAACAAATTTGAGTCATTATTCTGTTCACTTCAAGACGGGTGGACTTCAACTCCCAGAATTCCCCAGCCATGCAAGACACGCTGAGGAATTCTGGGAGTTGAAGTCTACCCATCTTAAAGTTGACAAGGTTGAGAAACATCGCACGAACAATTCATATGCCCGACTGATGCCAGCAGAGAAAGATTCTAGACCAATCCTTGAGCAGGGCTGGACTAGAAGATCTCTAAGATCACTTTCAACTCTGTTATTCTGTAATTCAAATCATTTGCACCATCCACCCCACCTTGTCTTGTGGGCTGAAAAAAAATGACATTTTCAGGCATTCCGTTTTTCCTTCCTCATCCAGAGCATCCATACTGGAAAAAATGCCCGTGATGGAGAAATTTGGTGAGGACAAGGACAGCCATGAAACAGATCAGAACGGAAATGAGATTGTTACCCCAATCGTCCTGCAGGGGGAGCCATCCACAGAGCCCAAACAGCAAGAACCTAACCAGGTAGGAGATGCAGTTCCCAGCTTTGGGCAGTAGGGGGCAGACGAAGCCATCAAATCTTTAATGGCATATACGGTATCAATCTGATTATTGCTATAATAAGGGATTTAATTTTAAACTTAATTTCTCTTGCTCTGTGATTACTAGCCCAAGTTAAATTGAACTCCTTGTAAAGAACAGCTGGGAAGATACAGGTCGTCCTCGACTTACAACGGTTTCATTCAGTGACCGTTCAGCGTTACAACGGCAAGGAATAAAGTGACTTAGGACTGTTTTCCTCAGTTTTATGACCGTTGCAGCATTTCCCATGGTCACGTGATCCAAATTCGGACGCTTGGCAACTGACTCATATTTATGACGGTTGCAACGTCCCAGGGTCACGTGATCCCTTTTTGCGACCTTCAATGGTGAAGCCAGATTCACTTAACGACCATATTAACAACTGTGGTAAGGTAAAATGGGACAAAATTTGCTTAACAGATGTCTCGCTTAGCCACAGAAATTTGGGGGCTCCATTGTGGTCGTACGTCGAGGACTACCCAAAGTAGTGGCGATTTGGTGCAAATGACGGTGCAAATGTGCTTTAACAAATCTCTTTCTTTGCTTCAATCTGGTTCACAGGGCGGGGGGGGGGGAAAACGGCATGGACTTCATCTCCCAGAATTCCCCATCCAGCATGGGGAATTGTGGGAGTTGCGGAAGTCCACGCTTCTTAAAGTTGCCGAGGTTGAGAAACAACTTGTCCTTTTTTCTTCCTTGCACCCAGCAGAAGAAATGGGTTTTGAGGTCACCCAAAAGCTGAGCAAACCACGATGGATGATCAGGATTTGTGGCAGTGGTTCTGATCACGAATCGTGCTTTGCTCGGAAATTAAAATTATTTCCTCTTCGGTCTGTTTTATCGCCCACAATGGAGGTTTCTAAGAGATGGGACAGCCATTTATCCGGAATGGTATACTGGAGAATCTCCTGCGTGAGCGGGGGGGGGGTTGGACTAGTTGACCTCTGAGGTCCCTTTCCAACTCTGCTCTGCTTTTCTGTTCTTGTCTTTCTCTGTCTAGGCCTTCGATCTCTTGGACCTCCTTGGAGAACCTGTAGTTACATCTCCTGCTCCATCCAATCCAGCCCATTCGCGAACAGGATCCCTTCTTGGTTTGCTTCAGGATCTCAAAACTCCAGGTAGAAAGAGAGGGATCTATTAAGCAAAGAGCTACGGAGATTCTCAGTCATCCACATCCCGGTTGTTCCCAACGGTGCTTTTTTTCAGGAGGCGATTGGACTTTATTTTTTTTCCCCTCTCTCTCTTTGAAGATGTTTCGCTTCTCATCCAAGAAGCTTCTTCAGCTCTGACGGGATGGCGGGGAATGGAAAGATTTATATTCCTGGTCATTTGCATTCTTTTAGAGAGCTGTTGAGGCCACCTGGAGCTTTTACCTGTGTTCTCGGGATCACCTGAGCGGTGCAAATGGGCGTGGAGGCTTCTTGGCTGCAGGATGTTTTATGCCCTGGGTTTGCACCCCTCAGGTGACCCCGAGGACACAGCTAAACCTCCCAGTGGCCTCAACGGCTCTGTTCTGAACCAGCCTGCTACCGGCCTTGCAATAAGGCAAACCCCTGTTCAAACAGTAGAGACTGGAGAGCGTCTGAGGCTGCAAAGCGTCTGCCAAGATTTATTACACAAACAACAGAACAAGAAACAAAAACACTGGAACTTGAATCCTCAAACGGAAGGGTTGCTTTCAGCAACCAGCCCTTCCCCAAACACTCCTTTTATTTAGAGTTCAGGGCGTGGCCTCCCTGTGCCTCCTCCCGAGGAGTCCCACAGCCTTTCTCTGTTTGTTCCTGCTCGACTGCCTCCTGCGTCGGGCGTCCTTGAACAGGGCCAGCTGTGGGTCATCATCCTCCGCACTATCGGGCTCACGCAGCTGAGAAGAGGGCCCCGGCTGGGGGCTCTGCGAAGCCTCCAAGCCATCATCAACCAGTTCGTCTTCCACATTCTCCTCCTCCCCCTCATCTGAGTCATCCGAGACATCTGAGCCGGCTGCCGGACCCACAGGCTGGCCCTGAGTCACAACAGGCTCCACAGAAAGAAGGCAAACGACCAGCTGTCTGCAAGGAGTATAAATCCTTCCCTTCCCCACCATTCAGTCAGAACCTGAGGAAGCTTCTGCGATGAGAAGGGAAAGGTCTTCAAAGGAAAATGAGAAATCCCAGTTGCCTTGTCAAAAAAGACCTTTTGGGGTATTGAGCAAAGGGTCCCTACAACGGGCAAGCATATTGGCTGGATCGCCTCTCATCCCTGATTTACGACCGCAACTGAGCCCAAAATGTCTGTCGCCGGGCGAGACGGTCGTGAAGTGGGTCCCGTCCCGTTTTACGACCCAGCTTGCCACGACCTTTAAGCGAATCACTGCAGTTGTTAAGTCAGTCGCCCGCTTGGTGAAGCGAAGTCCGGCTTTATTTATTTGCTTATTTTATTTTAAGGGACGCGGTGTGGCTCAGTGGGTTAGGACGCTGAGCTTGTCGATCAGAAGGTCGGCAGTTTGGCGGGTCGAATCCCGAGTGCCGCGTAACAGAGTGAGCGCCTGTTACTCGTCCCAGCTTCTGCCAACCTAGCAGTTCGAAAGCACGTAAAAATGCAAGTAGAAAAATAGGGACCACTACGGTGGGAAGGTAACAGCGTTCCGTGCGCCTTTGGCATCTAGTCATGCCGGCCACATGACCACGGAGACGTCCTCGGACAAGCGCTGGCTCTTCGGCTTTGAAATAGAGATGAGCACCGGCCCCTAGAGTCGGAAACGACTAGCACGCGTGTGCGGGGGAACCTTTACCTTTACCTTTACCTATTGTATTTTATTGGATTTACATACCGCCCTTTCCCGAAGGACTCAGGGTGGTTTATACAGGGTACTTAAAACACGGATACGAAAAATTAAAAACCATTAAAAAGAATTAAATTTAATCCCTGGAAAAATATAACTTTGCTCGTCAGAAGGTCACAAAAGGGGATCGCCTGACCCTGGGGGAGGGGAGAGACGCTGTCACCGTCATAAAATGTGAACCGGTTGCCAAGCATCCCAGTTTCGATCGCGGGACCGCGGGAGATGTTGAAACGGTCACAACTTTCAGGAAATCCCTTGTTTTTTTCAGTGCCGGTGTAACTTTGGAGGGTCACTAAGCGAACCATTGTAAGGGGAGGACTTGCTGTATTTATAATTTGTGTGAGCGTGTGGAAAGCCTTCTCACCTTTACGTCCGACGCCAAACTGCACAAGAGCCGGGAACAAGGATTTCTTTCCCGGTTCAGGACCACAGGACGTTAAATGAAATCTCAGGAAAATAAGAATTTGATGGATCCCAGGAGACATCGGGGGAGGGGGGAGGGGGAGGGCTTAAAAGGGTAAGCCAGGGAGAAGATCCTTGGAAATCTGCCTCTGCTGTCTTGGGAAAAACACAGTTACAGGTAGTCCTTGAGTTACGACGTTTGTTTAGTGACCTTTTGAAGTTTTTGCCCAAAGCGACTTATGATTTATGGCCGGAGAAGTCTTAAAAAAAATAATCTTCGAAGTTGACAAAGCTAGACCAGACCACCTTGTCTGAAACTAACCACGTTTTCCGCAGAGGCCGTTCCCTCCCGCATGGAGGTCTGCAAACAGAACGGGCTGCTGCTGGAGTTCGCCATGAGTCGGGCGCCGCAGGAACCCACGTTGCTGCTGATCACGGCCACGGTGACCAACACCGGCCCTGGAGACATTGAGAACTTCTCCATGCAGGTGGCGGTGCCCAAGGTGAGGAGCATTCACCACTATAATAATAATAAGTTGGAAGGGACCTTGGAGGTCATCTAGTCCAACCCCCTGCTCAGGCAGGAAACCCTATACCATTTCAGGCAAATGGCTGTCCAGTCTCTTCCAGTGTTGGAGCATTCACCACTTCTGGAGGCAGGAGGAGGAGGAGGAGGAGGAGGAGGAGGAGGAGGAGGAGGAGGAGGAGGAGGAGGAGGAGGAGGAAAGAGCAACAAAGATGATTAGGAGAGTGGAAGCTAAAACATATAAGGAAGGGCTGCTGGAATTGGGGATGTCTAGTTTAATGAAGAGAAGGACGAGGGGGGACATGATAGCAGTTATTCCAGTATCTCAGGGGCTGCCCCAAAGAAGAGGGAGTCAAGCTATTCTCCAAAGCACCTGAAAGCAGGACGAGAAGCAACGGATGGAAACTAATCAAGGAGAGAGGCAACCTAGAATTAAGAGGAAATTTCCTGACAGTGAGAACAATTAATCAGTGGAACAGCCTGCCTCCAGAAGCGGCGGATGCTCCAACGCTGGAGGTTTTGAAGAAGAGACTGGACAGCCATTTTGTCTGAAATGGTATAGGGTTTCCTGCCTGAGCAGGGGGTTGGACTAGATGACCTCCAAGGTCCCTTCCAACTTTACTATTATGATTATGATTAGGAGGAGGAGGAGAACTGTGGGGTCCTTGGTGCTCTCTGAGCTTGTTCGTTTTCTTGCAGACGTTTCGTGACCCAACTAGGTAGCATCATCAGTGCTAGAAGGGAGGAGGAGGAGGAGGAGGAGGACTGTGGGGTCCTTGCTGCTCTCTGAGCTTGGTTGTTTTCTTGAAGACGTCTCATTGCCAAGCTGGGGAACATCATCAGTGCTAGAAGGGAGGGGGATTTGCAGAAAGGAGGAGGAGGAGGAGGAGGAGGAGGAGGGCTGTGGGGTCCTTGGTGCTCTCTTGAGTTTTCTCGCAGAGCTTTCGTGACCCAACTAGGTAACATTGTCCAAACTACGAGCGAGGGGGGATTGTGGAGAGGAGGAGGAGGAGGAGGAGGAGGAGGAGGAGGAGGAGGAGGAGGAGGAGGAGGAAAAAGAAGCATGTTTTTTTGTTAGATTGATTTGGGTCTCACCTTCTCATCTCGAGCAATTTCTGTTCACTTACAACTGCCTTCTCTTCCCTCTTCCTTTTTTTCCCTTCCCCTCTTCCTCCACTTCCCCTCCGTCTTCTGCTTCCTCTTCTTCCCCTTCTTTTCCCCTCCCTTCTTCTTCCTCCTCTTTCCCCCTCCTCCTCCTCTTCCTCTCTTCTTCCTCTCCCTCCCCCTGCTCTTCTTCACCTGATCCTCCCCTTCTCCTTTGCCTCTCCTTTTACTCTTTCTCCTCTCCATCTGTGTCTTCCTCCGCCTCTCCTTCTTCTCTTCCGCCCCTTTCTCCTCTCCTTCTCCTTCCCTCTCCTCTCCTTCTCTCTCCTCTTCCTCCACTCCCTCTTCTTCCCTTTCTACTCCTTCTGCTCTTCCCTTTCTCTTCTTCTCTCTTCTTCCCTTTCTTCTCCTCTTCATCCTTCCCTTCACCTCTCCCTCTTCCCTTCCTTCTCCTTTCCCTCCTCCCCTTCTCTCCCACTTCTCCTTTCCTCTCCCTCTTCTTCCCTTTCTTCTCCTCTCCATCCTTTCCTTCACCTCTCCCTCTTCCTTTCTTCTCCTTTCCCTCCTCCCCTTCTCTCCCACTTCTCCTTTCCTCTCCCTCTTCTTCCCTTTCTTCTCCTCTCCATCCTTTCCTTCACCTCTCCCTCTTCCCTTCTTCTCCTTTCCCTCCTCCCCTTCTCTCCCACTTCTCCTCTTTCTTCTTCTTCCCTCTCTTCTCCTCTCCATCCTTTCCTTCACCTCTCCCTCTTCCCTTCTTCTCCTTTCCCTCCTCCCCTTCTCTCCCACTTCTCCTCTTCCCTCTCTTCTTCTTCCCTTTCTTCTCCTCTCCATCCTTTCCTTCACCTCTCCCTCTTCCCTTCTTCTCCTTCCCCTCCTCCCCTTCTCTCCCACTTCTCCTCTTTCTTCTTCTTCCCTCTCTTCTCCTCTCCATCCTTTCCTTCACCTCTCCCTCTTCCCTTCTTCTCCTTTCCCTCCTCCCCTTCTCTCCCACTTCTCCTCTTCCCTCTCTTCTTCTTCCCTTTCTTCTCCTCTCCATCCTTTCCTTCACCTCTCCCTCTTCCCTTCTTCTCCTTTCCCTCCTCCCCTTCTCTCCCACTTCTCCTCTTTCTTCTTCTTCCCTCTCTTCTCCTCTCCATCCTTTCCTTCACCTCTCCCTCTTCCCTTCTTCTCCTTTCCCTCCTCCCCTTCTCTCCCACTTCTCCTCTTCCCTCTCTTCTTCTTCCCTTTCTTCTCCTCTCCATCCTTTCCTTCACCTCTCCCTCTTCCCTTCTTCTCCTTTCCCTCCTCCCCTTCTCTCCCACTTCTCCTTTCCTCTCCCTCTTCTTCCCTTTCTTCTCCTCTCCATCCTTCCCTTCACCTCTCCCTCGTCCCTTCTCCTCCTCCTCTTCCTCCTCCTCTCCATCTCCTCCTTCCCTTCCTCCTCCTCCTCCTCCTCCTCCTCCTTGCAGTCTTTCCAAGTGGAACTTTTAGCCCCCAGCAGCTGTACAGTTCCAAGCCAGGGGGGCTCCCCCCTCACCCAAGTCGTTCGAGTCTTGAACCCCAAAAAGGTAAGAATGAGGAGAGGATCGCTCAAGACACCCTGTGATCTCATTCAGAGATCTGCTTCAAATCCGCTTCTCACCCAAGGGGACGCCCTGCCGAGGTCCTCCAGAAATCCAGGCGGTGGCGGAGATTCTTTCACCAAGTTTTCCTGCAAAGGGAAAGGAAAGGACTTGGCGTGTCTTTGTAAAGCAGCCATCTGGGTACTTTAGCCCCTGTTTTATCAGCAAGTCAGTGGATTAAGGCGGATTCTCGGGGGGGGGGGGGAGGGAAGGGGGGAGGGCTTTGATCCTCTTTCTAACCCACTCCTGATTGAAAGGGGAAGCTGGCTACCTGTCTGGAGACGCGGAAAGGGACTTTTCCGGGCCCTCCCCTTCTGCAAAGGTGGTCGCAAACAAACCCAGGCTCAGCCATTATAAGGCCTCTCCTGATCTTTCCCATCAATCAGAGGCCACTGCTTTAGCTGTCTTGTATCAGGAGGAGGAAGAGGAGGAGGAGGAGACTGTGAAGTCCTTGGTGCTCTCTCTGAGCTGGGTGACATCATCAGTGTTAGAAGGGAGAGGAGGAGGAGGAGGAGGAGGAAGATGATGATGATGATGATGAGGAGGAGGAGGAGGAGGAGGAGGAGGAGGAGAAGACTGTGAGGGCCTTGATGCTCTCTCTGAGTTGGGTGCATTTCTTGCAGATGTTTCCTGACCCAACTAGGTGACATCATCAGTGTTAGACGGGAGAGGAGGAGGAGGAGGAGGAGGAGGAGGAGGAGGAGGAGGGCTGTGGGGTCCTCCGAGCTTGGTAATTTTCTTGCGGACATTTCATGACCCAACTAGGCAACATCATCAGTGCTCAAAGAGAGGAGGATTTGCTCTCTGTTTATCTACAAGTGGCTTGCCCTGTCACTGATGTTGGGAATGCCTTCCTAGTGGTTCCCTAATCAAGGAACTGACTGTCTAGATCCTAGTGTATAAACAAAGAGCAAAACCTACATTGCCATCATCCGATCACGGGACACAAACAAACGCACTCACACGACCGCAGGGGAGACACGGCTGTCGTTAACTTTAAATCCGCCACGGGAGTTGCCTCAGGGAGGCCTGTGGTAATTTCAAACAGTCGCTAACTAACCGGCCGTAAGTCGAGGGCTTACCTGTACAATGTAAAATACGTTGCTCTGGCTTCCACCGGGATCTGTTTCGATTCTCCAAGCATTTGGTTAGTGCAGAGATGTGGCGTTATGCCTCTTTACTTGTTTCTTGAACCCAGATCCCTCTCCGGATGAGGTTACGCCTTTCCTACACGCTGCCTTCTGGGGCTGTCGTACAACACGTCGAAGAGCTCAACTCGTTCCCAGAGACTGCGTGGAAGTGAATAGTAGCTCGCCCAAGGAGCCAACGGTTCCTGGAGTAACAGCTACTCCTTATAGCTGGTGGCGTTTTATGTTCCCTTCAGATGCCCTTTTGAATAAACACCTATTGTGATCCCAGAAAGCGGGTTTTGCCTGGCGTGAATGAAAACACAGACAAGGTTCTTCACAGAATACCGCTTTACAAGGCCTCGGTAAGGCCACCCTTGGAACACGGCATCCAGTTTTGGTCACCACGATGTAAAAAAAGACGCTGAGACTCTGGAAAGAGTGCAGAGAAGAGCAACAAAGAGGATCGGGGGACTGGAGGCTAAAACATATAAGGAACGGTTGCCGGAATTGTGTACGTCTACTTTAATGACGAGGATGATTTGAAAAAAGAGTAAAGCTCACGAAGTTCAGATTCAGGCTCGTGCATCTCTGTATAAAGCTCTTTTCTATAGGTAACATGTAATGCTGCTCCACTGTCAAAAGTCCAAAGAAGTCGTCTGTCGTACTCTGGTTGAGGTTGTGGATCGTTGGTTAAAGCCAAGGTGGCAAGTGGAGCTTGCGGATCACGCCTGGGACCACGACCACGTCGTCCGCCTCTACCTCTGCCTCCTCTGGAATCTGTTCCTCTGGGCTGGTACGTGGTGGGCGCCGGAAATCGTTGGGGACAATCCCAGGTGGCATGTCCCACACGATTGCAGATGTAACATCTCGGCATCCTTGGAACGTAGGCCCTTCCACGGAAGGGACGCCTCGCTGGAGCTCTGGATGCAGGTGGTCCTCTTTAAACGTGGCGCGGCATGCATTAAGTGCCTCTTCTTCGGTTAAAATCCTGCATACATGATCCACTGTGCGTTGAGCAATGGGCACTTGATTAATCTTGGTAAGAGCATCTTTCCATTCATAGTTCAATGAGTTAATGATAATGCTGATCATTTGAAAATCATCAACAACCTAGAACTTCCTGACAGTTAGAACCATTAGCCAGTGGAACTACCTGCCTCCAGAAGCGGTGAATGCTCCAACACTGGAGGTTTTTAAGAAGAGACTGGACAGCGCTTTGTCTGTAATGGTATAGGGTTTCCTGCCTGAGCAGGGGGTTGGACTAGATGACCTCCAAGGTCCCTTCCAACTTTTTTATTATTATTATTATTATTATTATTATTATTATTATTATTATTATTATTATTATTATTATTATTATTATTATTATTATTATTATTATTATTATTATTATTGATAGTCCTGAGCCAGGTGTCATAAAAGAGCCAAGGTTGCCTACCCACTAGGCTGTGGGAATTCTGCAAGTTGAAGTCCACAAATCTTAAAAGTTGACAAGTTACAACAATTCGCTTAGCGACCATTCAAAGTTACAACAGCACAGAAAAAAGCGACTTAGGATCGTAGCCTCCCCTTGGTGACGTGATCAAAATTCAGACACTTTGGCGACTGGCTCCTATTTATGACAGTCGTAGTGTGCCCGGGTCATGTGATCCCGACTTTCCGACAAGCAAAGTCAGTGGGGTGGTGGTGGTGGGGTTTTGAGCCAGATTCACTTAACAACCGGGGTAGTAACTTAGCAACGGCAGTGATTCACTTAAGAACGGAGGCCAGGAAGGTCATAAAAATGGGGACAAACCTCAAGCGATGGAACATTTGGGCTCAACCGTGGCCGTTAAGTCGAGGACCAGCTGAAGGAAGACCACTTTGCCTGTCGCAAAAGGGGATCGCATGAACCCCGGGGACACAGCCACCGTCGTTAAGTCCGGAACAGTCGCCAAGCGTCTGAATTTCTATCTCACGAAAAGGCGGGAAACCTGTGAAAACCTGTCATACTGTAAGTCCCCCTCTTTTTCCCCCAGTGGCGTTGTAAACCTTTCAAAGGTCACTAAACGAATCATGGAGGGGGGGTGAGGGGGCTCTGCTACGGCGTACTTCCGAAGCAGGACTTCTCAACGCGCGGGCAGCAGCCAGGCCGTGGCCGAGGGCGGTGCACGCACGTGGGAAGGTGGTAAATACGGGAATCCCGATCGCTCTTCCGCAGCTTTCCTCCCCCCCCCCGCCCCTCCTCACTTCAACTGCCAGGAAATCAATTCAATTGATCAGCCAGATGGGGAAACTCCACAACAAGGCAGCGAGACTAAATGGAAATCAATGGCAATAAAGAACGGAGCAGAGAGAAGCCACTTGTCGTATCGACAACAGCGGCACGCGCACGGATTTTCTCCCTCGGAAGAGTCAATTCAGAGGTTCTGTCCCAGGGTTCACACACACACAGACACACACACACACACACACACACACACAGACAGATCTGGCCCTGCCTAAATCGTCCCACAGATATGCACCCCTCAGGAGACACCCACCCCCCCGCCATAAGACGAACTAAACCAAGGGAAGAAACTTATCAGAATAGAGCTGAAAGGGACCTTGGAGGTCTTCTAGTCCAGCCCCCTGCTCAAGCAGGAGAACCTATCTCCCATTTCAGACGAGTGGCTGTCCAGTCTCTTCTTTAAAAGCTCCACTGACGGAAGGACCCACGATTTCTGGTGGCAAGCTGTTCCACTGGTTAATTGTTCTCCTTGTTCAGTGTCTCCTTAATTCCAGGTTGGTTCTCTCCTTGGTTAGTTTCCACCCATTTGTTTCTTGTCTTGGAAAAGGAGTTGACCCCCCACTTCTTTGGGGTAGCCCCTCAAATACTGGAAGACCATGCCCACCCCCCACCAGTCCTTCTTTTCTCTAAACTGGCCATACCCAAATCCTGCAACCGTTCTTCATGTTTTAAGTCTCCAGGCCTTCAATCAGCTGATCTTCTTTGAACTTTTTCCCAAGGACCATAGAGATGTCCTCTATGGGGCTGGGGTCCCCAACCTGTGGGCTGGAGCCCACTACCGGCCCGTAGTCTATTCTCAAGAGGGCCGCGTGAGTGGCCGGCTGGTGTGCACAACTCAAAAAAGGTTGGGGAACTTTGCTCCGTGGTGTCCCACCAGCTTCTCACATCTTGAAGGATGAATCAGCCATGTTGGGCACAAATGGGTAAACCCTGAGCTATCAGCTCTCCTGCTCTGGTCTCCAGCTTCCACCCCACCTGTCCAACATGTTGACACTGGAGGAAGTCAAGTCTCCCTTCAGTTCTTCTCAGAAGGTCTGCCCAACCAGTTCACGTCTCTCATTGAGGCTCTTCCTGAGCACGATAATCCAACTTAAGCCTGCCATATTCCAAGCCAGCCCATACTTCGGTCAGAAACCCTGGTCAAAGCTAACTACGGAGGTCCTCAACTCCCACCATCCCTGGTCAGCTGGAGCAGAAAGGAAGGCTCGCCAGCGGAGCAAGCAACATCAAGCAAACCACCATGCTTTGTTTGGCTGGGGCAGGGGTAGGCAACCTTGGCTCTTTTATGACTCGTGGACTTCAACTCCCAGAATTCCTGAGCCAGCTTGGCTCAGCTTGGAAACCTCTCCATTTCTCCTCAGCATGGCTGGCTCAGGAATTCTGGGAGTTGAAGTCCACGAGTCATAATGCGGCCTAGGCCTAGGGCAGGGGTAGGCAACCTTGGCTCTTTTATGACTCGTGGACTTCAACTCCCAGAATTCCTGAGCCAGCTTGGCTCAGCTTGGCTCCCTCTCCATTTCTCCTCAGCATGGCTGGCTCAGGAATTCTGGGAGTTGTAGTCCACGAGTCATAAAAGAACCAAGGTTGCCTACCCCTGATCTAGGTCACAATTTTCGGCTGTCGAAACCCTGAGCCAACCAGGTTAATGTAGCAAGAAGGGCCAAGTTGGCTAGACGGTGTGTGTTCAGATTAAAAAGCTGGGCTTCCTTAAGTTTAGATGTTCCTTCTTCCATCTCTTGATCTCCCATCACGTTTCAAGCTGTTTTAAGTCTGATCGCGGACAAAGCCTTTTCCCCTCAGATAATTCTAGAACAATCCAGTGATTTTTTTCCCCAGCCAATAAGCCCCTCCCCACTTCAGGCATTGGCTCACCTGCTGTGAAACACGAAATGCTGAAGCCGTGTTTCTCAATCTTAGCCCCTTTAAGATGGGTGGACTTCAACTCCCAGAATTCCCCAGCCAGCCTTGCTGAGACTTGAGAAACACAGTGGAAGGAAAGGTGAAGAGTTCCACTACCAAATTTTTTTAAAAAAAAAATAAAAAAAATGAAACTATCCTTACAATATTTTTGGAAGAAAAAGGAGAGTTTATTTGAAATGCTTTTCTAAAAAATTTTTAAAAGATAATTTAATTTAATTTAAAGATAATTCTGGACTATCCCGTAGTTTGGAGATAAAACTTTCTGTCCCCATCCTGGTTCTTCACCCATCAGACTTTTCCATCCTGAGCCTCCGTTGTATCTATCACTATCTATCACTTTCTGCACAGTTCCGGCCTCCATCAAGGCCTGGTAATGGGTGGGTCTGAATCTGTGCAAATACACCGACATCTTGCCAGGAATGGCGGTTCCTTCTTCCAAACCTAGCAGAGGAAGAAGAAGCAGAAAAGAGTTTTCTTTCTTATCGACAAGGTAGAACAAAAAATTTGAGCAAAATTCCAAGTAGAAACGAACGAAGGTGGTGTCAACTTCAATCTGAAACTTTCCTAATGTCCCTTTTCTGAAGCGGAGAAGGCATTCAAGATGAAGACATCCGATCATTTTAAAAAAATATATATTGAATTTTATCACACACTCGTACACAAACCCACAAGACTGAAGACGATCAGCCTTACCTAGCTGCCTGGAAAACTTCTGAATCTTCTCCAGAGCTTCAGGGGCATCTTCTAACTGCTGGACCACGGCTTCCACCTCACCCACGGCATAGCCGAAATCCACCATGTCCAGATCAACGTGCAAATCCCCCGCACGGTATTTGTGCCGCGTGGTCACAAAATTAGCAAACACCTGCAAGCCCAGTTCTTCTACTGCTTTGTTCACACAAGAACTCCAGTTCTGTCCTGGGTCTCTGTTCAATAAACCACAGAGGCGCGTCACAATATTTTGGGGACACGTCACTTCTTGGTACTGGGTGGCTGTGTGGGACGATCTTGTGTCCCTCGGTGGTTGCAAAACTGGAGAGGACAGATGGTTATCTGTCTCTGCCGCACATGGGGTCCCCTTGCTTCCCACCACCCTAACCAGGGGACATTTTAGCTCCCAGCCCACCCCCTCGCGATCCCGCAGCCAATGATCCGCTCGTGTCAAGCACCAATCAGGGACATCATAGTAGCTGTCACGAAAAGAGACATGGCCTTCCAAGATTGCCCCCAGCTCGGCTAACTTCTTGATGGTGTTGGGCCCAAAAATAAATTTCTGTTCTACCTCGATGTCTCCGGAAATCTGATCTGAGGCACACACAAAAAAAGAGAAAGAGTCCAAAATTGTAAAGAATCGTAACGATTTTTTCCACAACAAATTGGATTCTGCTCTTGGTGACTTGCTCAGCTGGTTTTGCTATTTTGGAGAACCTGCTGATGACAAATATCTTAAAATACATTGATAGGGCTTTGAACTCAAAATTGTGTAGGGGCTTTTTAATCTTCTAAGTCCCTTTTAGAGGCTTACCTCCTAGCAAAATCAGAGTGCTTGACTAACAGAAACCATCTTCCACTGCCTTAATCTTTTAAAAACACAACAGGGTTGCAGCTATAGGAAACCTTAGACTGGGGGAAAAAAAAACCTTTCTGATTTCCCCAAATAGCATTTCCTGTGTTACTCCTCCTTCCTTCCTGTTTCAGAAACAGGTCATTTTTCATTTAATGACAACTTTTCTTGACCTGAAGATGCTTCCTCCCATCCATTTTATACTCAGAATCAGCCTCAAGGTTGGTGGGACAGACCGCAGTGGGTGAACAACACTGGCCCTTCCACGTCCCGGTTAATGGAGGATTTGAACCCAGGCCTCTGAGGGGCTGCCTTGCCTTGCCATGATTTCAGGAGAAAATCAGCCTGAGATGCATTTACCAAGGCAGTCCTCGACTTACGACCGCAATTGAGCTCAAAATTTCTGTTGCTAAGCAAGGCAGGTAAGGGAGTTTGGCCCCGTTTTACGACCTTCCTTGCCACAGTCGTTAAGTGAATCTCTGCAGTTGTTAATAATACGGTCGTTAAGTGAATCTGGCTTCGCTTGTCAGAGGTTCGCCAAAGGGGATCGTGTAACCCTGAGACACTGCGACCGTCATAAATATTGAGTCAGTTGCCAAGCGACTGAATTTTGATCACATGACCACGGGGATGGTGCAAAGATCGTAAGTGTGAAAAATGGTCGTAAATCACTTTTTTTCAGTGCCACTGTAACTTCGAATAGTCACTAAATGAATGGTTGTAACTTGGGGACCACCTGTACAAGCTAATGAAGCACAAACCATGGTTTGTAAGCTACATCACCTAAAGTGGGTCAGGGGGAAAAACGTAAAAGAAATCTTTAAGGCAGGGGTCTTCAAACTTGGCCCTTTGATGACTTGTGGACTTCAACTCCCAGAATTCCTCAGCCAGGCACGCTGAGGAATTCTGGGAGTTGAAGTCCACAAGTCATCAAAGGGCCAAGTTTGAAGACCCAAAATAGACTTTTAAGAGGAGTGGACTTCAACTCCCAGAATCCCTCAGCCAGGCACGCTGAGGAATTCTGGGAGTTGAAGTCCACAAGTCATCAAAGGGCCAAGTTTGAAGACCCAAAATAGACTTTTAAGAGGAGTGGACTTCAACTCCCAGAATCCCTCAGCCAGGCACGCTGAGGAATTCTGGGAGTTGAAGTCCACAAGTCATCAAAGGACCAGGTTTGAAGACCCAAAATAGACTTTTAAGAGGAGTGGACTTCAACTCCCAGAATCCCTCAGCCAGGCACGCTGAGGAATTCTGGGAGTTGAAGTCCACAAGTCATCAAAGGACCAGGTTTGAAGACCCAAAATAGACTTTTAAGAGGAGTGGACTTCAACTCCCAGAATTCTTCAGCCAGGCCCACTGGCTGAGGAATTCTGGGAGTTGAAGTCCACAAGTCATCAAAGGACCAGGTTTGAAGACCCAAAATAGACTTTTAAGAGGAGTGGACTTCAACTCCCAGAATTCTTCAGCCAGGCCCACTGGCTGAGGAATTCTGGGAGTTGAAGTCCACAAGTCATCAAAGGGCCAAGTTTGAAGACCTGAAATAGAGTGGACTTCAACTCCCAGAATTCCTCAGCCAGGCACACTGGCTGAGGAATTCTGGGAGTTGAAGTCCACAAGTCCTCAAAGGGCCAAGCTTGAAGACCCTCCCTGCTTTATGGCTTTCCGATCTGGACTAGCAAATCCCCACAACTTTACACCCGAGACCTTCACGTGCATCGCAACGTTCCTGCTTCACTGCACGAGTTTTGCAACTGACCCCTTCGTGTGAATGGCACGTTGCCTGGTTCACTGCAAGGCTAACCCCGGACAAGGCTTAACAGGCAGCCAAAAGCCGGCAGCAGCCTGGCCTGGTGCGGGGGAGTGGGAGAGGGAGGAAGGTTGGAATGAGGCTTGGGGAGTTCACTGCTATCTTAATCCGGATTAATTGCACTCCTTCCCGTTGCTCCGACTCCGACCCGGCCCCCTCCACCCATCCTCGGAGCAAGCCACTGACCTTTCCCCGGCTGGGGGTCCGGAACTGCGGGCAGAGCAGAGCCCCGCTCCATGTTCGCGCTGGACTACAACTCCCAGCCTCCTTTGCAAAAGGGGCTCGCCGGGCCGAGCGAAGCCGCAAGCCTGGCGAGGCTTTTCCAAAGCGAAAACAAAGAGGGGAGGACTCAAGTCCTCGTTCGGACGTTCAGTGGGGGTGGGTGGGGGGGTGGGGAAAGGAAAAGCAGCTGCGCAAAAGGCCGGGAGCGGCGCAAGGGCGCTTGGGAGTCGTAGTTTCCCCGCCTCCCCAGCAGGTACCTTAGCCGCTCGCCTACCTCCTTGCTCCTTCTTTCCCCCCCCCCACTTTTTTTTTAATTTTCTCCTCTGGCTGTTCTATTTTTTATTCCTCTCCCCATGTGACTGTCTCGCTCCCTCGATCACCGTTGCCAGGGAAACCGGAAAGCTGCAATTAAGAGCAGCGGGGGGGGGGGAGGGAGGGGGTGCATTCCCAACCCGGGAAGGTGTAAAGGGGGGGGGGAGAGAGAGAGAGAGAGAGAAACGGCCCAGGTTTAACTCCTTGCAAGCCAACATTCCCGGGTTCCCTGGGCGGAAGGACAAGCAAGATTTTCCCCATTGCCCCCACCTCTTCCCAGTATTTTTTTTTTGGGGGGGGGAGGTAGGGGGTGGGGGGAGACCTGCCCAAGCCGGGCACGGGTGGGAAAGAACCTAATCTGAGATTCCCCCGAATGTTTTAAGAAGATTCCCTTTTTTGCAAAAATAAAATAAAATCAAATAACCCCCTCGTTTGTTTGGTTGTTGTTGTTTTTTTTGCAATAAATTCTCTTTTTCCGGGAGGAAAGTGATAGGGGGGGGGGGGAGGGAAGGGCAATCTTCCTAGCTAGAATAAATGATCCAGAGGGATAATCGTCGTCATCATCGCTTATAATAAGCACCGGGCAACATTTTGTAGGTTGCAATTTTTTTTAAAACAACAACAACAGATCAACAAATTTTCCTGCGCTTTGGAAAAGCAAGTTTTCTCTGCCTGAGCTATTTGGCTTTCCATTCTCTTATCACATCTGGAGGGTGCTAAATTTGGGAAGGATGGGGCCCACAGCTGGGGCATCCACCCTTGCAAGGTGGGGAGACAATGGCTGCGGTCCCATTTTCTGGGGCGCTAAGCCAAGATTGAGAAAAATAGGGCTGGTCCTCGGCTTACAACCACAATGGAGACCGGGATTTCCCTTGATAAGCAAGGTGGTTGTTAAGCGAGTCTTGGGCCTTACAACCACAATGGAGACCGGGATTTCCGTTGATAAGCAAGGTGGTTGTTAAGCGAGTCTTGGGCCACATCTGCTTCCCTGCCAAAGCCCTGGTGCGTGATTTCTTCCCCCCACCATGTGATTATAAGATAGTCCTCGGCTTATGACCACCATGGAGACCGGAATATCGATTGCTAAGCAAGGCGGTTTTACAATCTCTTTTGCCCCCGTTGTTAAGCAGGTCACCGTTGTTCAGTGAATCCCATTGCTTGTTAAATGAATCCGGCTCCTCCCGTTGACTTGTTGGAAACCGGCTGGGAAGGCTCGCCAGTGACTTCGGTTGTTAAGTGAGTCATGAGGTCGTTGAGCGAATCCAGCTTCCTCCATTGACCTTGTTGGAAGCTGGCTAGGAACATCACAAATCACAATACATTGGTCGTAAGTGCAAGGACCGATCGTAAGTCACTTTTCCCCAGGGCTCTTGTAACTCTGAACGGTCGCTAAGTGAACCATTGTAAGTCAAGGACTACCTGAGTTCAGGATGGCTGGCCATCCAAACTTCCTCTCTTTGTCTCATAGGGTCAAGAAGATGCCTTCCTGCACTGGCCTACCTGGTCAGGCTGTTGTAAGACTATCAAGTGATGGGGGGTTATCTTGTCTGGGAAGACAAACTCACCCCCAAGTACATCATCGTCATGACCCCCACCAAATACCATTATTAATTATTACAAGCAGTCCTCAACCTAAGGCCACAATGAGCCCATAATTTCCATCCGTAAAATTTTGCCCTATTTTACGACCTGACTTGCCACACCTGTTAAGTGAAACCCTGCAGTGGTTAAGTTAGTAAACATGGTCGTTAAGTGAATCTGGCTTCTCCCCGCCCCCAGACTTTGATTTTCAGAAGGTCGCAAAAGGAGATCCGATGAGCCGGGGACACTGCGACCGTCATAAATACGAGTTATTTGCCAAGCGTCTGAATTTCGATCTCGTGACCGCAGGGGGGTTGCAACGGTCATAAGTG
Source organism: Vipera berus (assembly GCF_964194415.1). Taxonomy (NCBI): domain Eukaryota; kingdom Metazoa; phylum Chordata; class Lepidosauria; order Squamata; family Viperidae; genus Vipera; species Vipera berus. The sequence continues at coordinate 72,714,542 of NC_138210.1, read as the reverse complement.
TGAAAAATGGTGAGGAGTCTCTTTTTTTCCTTTCGGTTGCAACTTCCAATGGTCACTGAAGGAACTGTCATAAGTCGAGGACTAACTGCAGTTGATTAATTCATCGCTAAATGAAACTGTCATAACTTGAGGACTATCTGCCATCCATTAATTCGTCCCTAAATAAAACTGTTGTAGGTCGAGGACTCTTTCCATCGATTAATTCATCCCTAAGCAAAACTGTCATAAAACGAGGACTACTTTTAATGGATTAATAATTCATCTCTAAGCAAAACTGTCCCAAGTCGAGGACTAGTTTTAATTGATTAAGTCGTCCCTATTAAACCAAACTGTCACGTTGAGGACTTTTAATGGATTAAGAATTCGTCCCTAAACGAAACTGTCATTAAGTCAAGGGCGACTTTTAACTGACTAATTCGTCCCTATTAAACAAAACGGTTGTACTTTTCTTTGTTGTCCTTAGTAAACGAAAACTGTCATTAAGTCGAGGACTACTTTTCACCGATTAACGACGCGCCCCCCCAAGCGAAGCCGTCGTAAGCCGAGGACTGCTTTTTGACATCGGTTTAATTCGTTCCCCGTTAAACGAAACGTGCCACACCGCCTGAGGACTACTTTTCAGGGATTCATAACTTGTCCCTAAGCGAAACTATCCTAAATCGAGGACTACTTCCCGAGGTCGATTAGCTGGTTCCCTAAGGAAAGGAAAGGGTCGTAAATCGAGGACTACTTCCCGGGCTCAAAAGGGTCGTAAATTGAGGAGTACTTCACGGGCTCGATTAGCTGCTTCCCTAAGGAAAGGAAAGGGTCGTAAATTGAGGACTACTTCCCGGGGGTCGCTTAGCTGCTTCCCTAGGAAAGGAAAGGGTTGTAAATCGAGGACTACTGCCCGGGGGTCGCTTAGCTGCTTCCCTAAGGAAAGGAAAGGGTCGTAAATCGAGGACTACTTCCCGGGCTCGAAAGGGTTGTAAATCGAGGACTACTTCCCGGGCTTGATTAGCTGCTTCCCTAAGGAAAGGAAAGGGTCGTAAATCGAGGACTACTTCCCGGGCTCGAAAGGGTCGTAAATCGAGGACTACTTCCCGGGCTCGAAAGGGTCATAAATCGAGGACTACTTCCTGGGGGTCGATTAGCTGCTTCCCTAAGGAAAGGAAAGGGTCGTAAATCGAGGCCTACTTCTCGGGCTCGAAAGGGTCGTAAATCGAGGACTACTTCCTGGGGGTCGATTAGCTGCTTCCCTAGGAAAGGAAAGGGTCGTAAATCGAGGACTACTTCCCGGGGGTCGCTTAGCTGCTTCCCTAAGGAAAGGAAAGGGTCGTAAATCGAGGACTACTTCCCGGGCTTGAAAGGGTCGTAAATCGAGGACTACTTCCCGGGGATCGATTAGCTGCTTCCCTAAGGAAAGGAAAGGGTCGTAAATCGAGGACTACTTCTCGGGCTCGAAAGGGTCGTAAATCGAGGACTACTTCCTGGGGGTCGATTAGCTGGTTCCCTAAGGAAAGGAAAGGGTCGTAAATCGAGGACTACTTCCCGGGCTCGAAAGGGTCGTAAATCGAGGACTACTTCCCGGGGTGGTCGATTAGCTGCTTCCCTAAGGAAAGGAAAGGGTCGTAAATCGAGGACTACTTCCCGGGGTCGAAAGGGTCATAAATCGAGGACTACTTCCCGGGGTCGCTTAGCTGCTTCCCTAAGGATAGGAAAGGGTCGTAAATCGAGGACTACTTCCCGGGCTCGAAAGGGTCGTAACTTGAGGACTACTTCCCGGGGTCGATTAGCTGCTTCCCTAAGCAAAGGAAAGGGTCGTAAATCGAGGACTACTTCCCGGGCTCGATTAGCTGCTTCCCTAAGGAAAGGAAAGGGTCGTAAATCAAGGACTACTTCCCGGGCTCGAAAGGGTCGTAACTTGAGGACTACTTCCCGGGGTCGATTAGCTGCTTCCCTAAGCAAAGGAAAGGGTCGTAAATCGAGGACTACTTCCCGGGCTCGATTAGCTGCTTCCCTAAGGAAAGGAAAGGGTCGTAAATCGAGGACTACTTCCCGGGGTCGAAAGGGTCATAAATCGAGGAATACTTCCCGGGGTCGCTTAGCTGCTTCCCTAAGGAAAGGAAAGGGTCGTAAATCAAGGACTACTTCCCGGGCTCGAAAGGGTCGTAACTTGAGGACTACTTCCCGGGGTCGATTAGCTGCTTCCCTAAGCAAAGGAAAGGGTCGTAAATCGAGGACTACTTCCCGGGCTCGATTAGCTGCTTCCCTAAGGAAAGGAAAGGGTCGTAAATCGAGGACTACTTCCCGGGCTCGAAAGGGTCGTAAATCGAGGATTACTTCCCGGGCTGGATTAGCTGCTTCCCTAAGGAAAGGAAAGGGTTGTAAATTGAGGACTACTTCCCGGGCTCGAAAGGGTCGTAAATCGAGGACTACTTCCTGTGGGTCGATTAGCTGGTTCCCTAAGGAAAGGAAAGGGTCGTAAATCGAGGACTACTTCCCGGGCTCAATTAGCTGCTTCCCTAAGGAAAGGAAAGGGTCGTAAATCGAGGACTACTTCTCGGGTCGATTAGCTGCTTCCCTAAGGAAAGGAAAGGGTCGTAAATCGAGGACTACTTCCCGGGCTCAATTAGCTGCTTCCCTAAGGAAAGGGTCGTAAATCGAGGACTACTTCCCGGGGTCAATTAGCTGCTTCCCTAGGAAAGGGTCGTAAATCGAGGACTACTTCCCGGGGTCAATTAGCTGCTTCCCTAGGAAAGGGTCGTAAATCGAGGACTACTTCCCGGGGGTCGATTAGCTGCTTCCCTAAGGAAAGGAAAGGGTCGTAAATCGAGGCCTACTTCTCGGGCTCGAAAGGGTCGTAAATCGAGGACTACTTCCTGGGGTCGATTAGCTGCTTCCCTAGGAAAGGAAAGGGTCGTAAATCGAGGACTACTTCCCGGGGGTCGCTTAGCTGCTTCCCTAGGAAAGGAAAGGGTTGTAAATCGAGGACTACTGCCCGGGCTCGAAAGGGTCGTAAATCGAGGACTACTTCCCGGGCTCGATTACCTGCTTCCCTAAGGAAAGGAAAGGGTCGTAAATCGAGGACTACTTCCCGGGCTTGAAAGGGTCGTAAATCGAGGACTACTTCCCGGGGATCGATTAGCTGCTTCCCTAAGGAAAGGAAAGGGTCGTAAATCGAGGACTACTTCTCGGGCTCGAAAGGGTCGTAAATCGAGGACTACTTCCTGGGGGTCGATTAGCTGGTTCCCTAAGGAAAGGAAAGGGTCGTAAATCGAGGACTACTTCCTGGGCTCGAAAGGGTCGTAAATCGAGGACTACTTCCCGGGGGTCGATTAGCTGCTTCCCTAGGAAAGGAAAGGGTCGTAAATCGAGGACTACTTCCCGGGCTCGAAAGGGTCGTAAATCGAGGATTACTTCCCGGGCTGGATTAGCTGCTTCCCTAAGGAAAGGAAAGGGTTGTAAATTGAGGACTACTTCCCGGGCTCGAAAGGGTCGTAAATCGAGGACTACTTCCTGTGGGTCGATTAGCTGGTTCCCTAAGGAAAGGAAAGGGTCGTAAATCGAGGACTACTTCCCGGGCTCAATTAGCTGCTTCCCTAAGGAAAGGAAAGGGTCGTAAATCGAGGACTACTTCTCGGGTCGATTAGCTGCTTCCCTAAGGAAAGGAAAGGGTCGTAAATCGAGGACTACTTCCCGGGCTCAATTAGCTGCTTCCCTAAGGAAAGGGTCGTAAATCGAGGACTACTTCCCGGGGTCAATTAGCTGCTTCCCTAGGAAAGGGTCGTAAATCGAGGACTACTTCCCGGGGTCCATTAGCTGCTTCCCTAAGGAAAGGAAAGGGTCGTAAATCGAGGACTGCCCCCCTCCCTCCCTGCCTTAATTAAGGACGGCTCTGCCCTCCCCCTCCCCCGGCCAGCTGCCTCCGGGGACTCCCGATTCTAATCCTGCCCCCCAACCCCCCCCCCCCAAAAAAAAAAACTGCACCTGCCGGAGCGGCTCCTTTCCGCCCCTCCCTCCCCCGCTCGGCCGGGGAGGGGAGGGCGGGGGCGCGCAGCGTGCCCGCGGTCGGTCGGTCGGGGCGAGGGGGGCGGGGGAGCGGCAGCGAGGGAGGGAGGGAGCGAGCGCGCGTGTGCGGACGGGCGGGCGGGCGAGCGGAGGAGGGAGGGAGGCGGGAGGGAGGGAGGGAGGGAGGGAGGGAGCGGCGGAGGGCTGAATTGATTATTCCATTGTGTTGCGAGGCAGCCGCCAGCTCCGCCGCGCCAGGGACCGAGGCGGGCATTGGGAGGCGGACGCCAGTGGAAATCAATGGGGAAGCCCCGGCGCGGCGAACCCCATCGATTTTTGCCTGCCTGAGCCGAAGGAGGCGAGCCAGGATCGGCGCTGGAGGAGCCCGCCCAAGCCAGCCAGCCAGCCAGCCGGCCAGCCAGCCGGCCGGCCAGCCAAGGCAGGCAGGCAGGCAGGCAGGCAGGCAGGCAGGCAGGCAGGCAGGCAGCCGAGCGGCGCTGACGATCTCCAGGCTTGTGGCGCCCCCCCTCCCTCTCTCTCCTCCAGCCGCCCCCGCCCACCCCGCCGGCCAGGAGCGTCAGCGGCGCCTGCTGGTCCCCGCTCTCTTTCCGCGGAGGTGTAAGTGGCATCGATTTCCTATCCTGCCAGCCCAGGAAGGCAGCCCGCCAGCCAGGCAGGCAGGCAGGCAGCTAGCGCGCAAGCGGCGGAGGGAAGGAGGAGGAGGAGGAGGAGGAGGAAGAGAGGGAAGGAGGAGGAGGAGGAGGAGAGCGGATGGGCAGAGCGAGAGCAGCCAGGAAGAGGAGGCGGCCGAGGCAGCAGCCAGGGCAACGCCGGCGCTGCAAGACCCCCCCCCCCCGGCTGCCTGCCTGCCTGTGCCCACCGCCGCCAAAGCCCAGCCGGCCAGCCAGGCAGCCCGGGGGTCGTCCGGGGAAGAGGGGAGTCAGGCAGGCCGGGCCGGCTGGAAGAGGAGGAGGAAGAGGAGGAGGAGGAGGAGGGCCGGAGCGCAGGAGGGGGAGGACGGGGAGGCAGGCGGAGAAGGGGCCGGAGGAGCGAGCGAGCGAGCGAGGGATAAATGAATGCGGGGAAAAGGGGCGGCGGAGCGAGCGGGGGAGGCGCGCGGGCGGGCGAGAAGGAAGGAAGGAAGGAAGGAAGGAGAGGGGAAGGAGGAAGCAAGCGAGGAAGGGAAGGGGAAGGAAGGTAGAGGGAGAAATGGGAAGGGAGGAAGGGAGGAAGGAGGAAGCAAGCGAGGAAGGGAAGAGGAAGGAAGATAGAGGGAGAAATGGGAAGGAAGGAGGCAGGAGAGGGGAAGGAGGAAGCAAGCGGGGAAGGGAAGGGGAAGGAAGGTAGAGGGAGAAATGGGAAGGGAGGAAGGGAGGAAGGAGGAAGCAAGCGAGGAAGGGAAGAGGAAGGAAGATAGAGGGAGAAATGGGAAGGAAGGAGGCAGGAGAGGGGAAGGAGGAAGCAAGCGGGGAAGGGAAGGGGAAGGAAGGTAGAGGGAGAAATGGGAAGGGAGGAAGGGAGGAAGGAGGAAGCAAGCGAGGAAGGGAAGGGGAAGGAAGATAGAGGGAGAAATGGGAAGGAAGGAAGGAAGGAGGAAGCAAGCGAGGAAGGGAAGGGGAAGGAAGATAGAGGGAGAAATGGGAAGGAAGGCAGGAAAAAAGGAAGGAAGAAGGGAGGAAGGAGAGAGGAAGGAAGAAAAAGGAGAGGAAGAAGGAGGAAGAAAGGAAGGAGGCAAAAGAAAAAGGAGGAAGGGAGGAAGAATGGAGGGAGAGAGGGAGAAATGGGGGGGGGGTACCGCGAGCTGCTGTCGCTGTTGCTGGTGGTGGAGGGGGGGCTGTCCGCAGCGTCCCACCGGAGAGACCCAAGCGGGCTGGGGAAGGGGGGATCCGGGTGGGCAGCGCCGGGGAAGAAGGCTTGGCGGACGGGGACGACCCCGAACGGGCAAGGGACTCGCGGCTTCCCGACGTGACAGTGACAGCCGGGAGGGAAGAGCGGGAGCAGCGAAGACTTTGGCCAGGTTGGGGGGGGGAAGCTTCCCTGATTTCCCCCCCCCTCTTTTCTCCAGACTCCCCAGTAGAGTACTCCGAGGCTGGAAGAGCCATGAAGGGGGGAGGGGGTGTCCCAAAATTATTGTCTCCGGGTGTGTTAAGACCAGAAGTACGGAGAAGACCCCCCACCACCCGTCCTGCCCGTCCCCCTCCCCCCTATCTGGGAAACGTGGAAAGACGCACTTCCCCTTATCCGGGAACAGGTGGGGGGATGCTCTGCCGTGCCCCCTTTCAGAAATTGCCTTTGCTTCCTCCAAAGACCTGGCCTTAAGCCCCCCCCTACCCCATTTCCAATTCCAGCTCTCCCCCCTCCTCGTGTCCCCCCCTCGCCCCAGCTCAGCATCGCTGATCCTAACTCCTGGCACGGGTTGAGCCCCCATTTCTGGCCGGCCCTGCCTTCCGTCTCCTCTTATCAGCCTCTCTGCCCGTGATGGGTACCCCGATTCTCCATCCCCGGCTCTCCCTTCACCCCCCCCTGACAGCAGACGGACAGGATGATGGAAAGACTGGGAAAGACCCTTGGCGGAGGTGTGGAGGGCAGCTCATATTTTCCTCTCCGCGACAGGCTGCCGACACCAAGCTCCCTTAGCAACTCATTTAATTGATTTTACAATCTTTCTTCTTCCTCTGCCCTCCCCTCCCTCCTTCCTCTGCTCGCTCACTCCTTCCCCCCCTCCCCTCTTTATGACCTCGGCTTTCTCCTCCCTGTGTGGGTTCGCCTGACAAACTGTCAGTGGAGGGGGGCGGGAATGGCAGAAGGAGGGGAACCCCACCAAAAAGTAACCCAAGGCGTCTTTTAGGCTGGCGGCTTTCGAACTCGGCATCCTGGCTTCTCCGGAGGGAGGGAGAGAGCGGGAGGGGTGGATACGTTAGCTTTGTTTTTGCCTACTTTGGCATCCAGAGGTGGTACGTTCAGTCGGGCTTAAATCTGGACGCAGGCGGACCGTTGCAACTCTGCTTAAAAAAACAACAACAACAACACAAAATAGCCAGGCAAGCTGTGCAACAGGGCTGCGCTTTGTACATGCTCGGAGAGGCTGTTGACTTTACTGTTCGTATTCTTATTTTGGGCATTCCGGGCGTCAGCAATTTAAGCTCCGTTAGGAAGCGTATCTCGTGTCTCCGTTTTATGGAATGCTGCAGTTTTTGCAAAAGTCTTTGATTGCCGTCACGAGAGAGTAAAGGGGAAACTGAGTCACAGAGACGATAGGATCCTCCAGCAGATGCTTTTTCCTGGACTTCTGGGGATTTGGGGAAAAGGGGGAGGAGGCAGAGGCCCTGAAAATCCGTATGCGTGTGTAAAATTCTCAAGGAACCTACTTCCGCTCCTTTGTGGTTAGGGGTAAAAATCCTAACTTCCTTGGTGTGAGTCGAAGGCGGTGTTAAAAAACAACAATTTTAAGGATCGTCTGGCTGCTTTGCAAGGTGCATTTTTTCCAAAGCAAACTTTGCAGATGGCTAACAGCAACAACAACCACAAAAATTGGTCTGGGGTTTGCCAGATTTCTGCAGGGTTTATGAAATCTCGTTTCCATGGATTCCTCCAATTTTGCAAGAATGTATGTGTGCATGTATGTATGTATAACTTGTGGTCTGGTTTGGGGACAAAACCCAAGTGACCGAAATAGATCTCGGTTCATGGCTGGGTCCTCGGCACGACAGTGAAGCGAGCGAGGAGAGGAAAAAAAAAATCTCTTATCCTTTTGTCTTAGATCAGCCGTGTCTTCGCTTTGGCACGTTGTTGTTGTCGTCGTCGCCCGCTGGTAAAAAGTGTGCCGAAAAGATGCTTTCCCGATTCTTCAAAAAAGGCCAGGTGGAAAATGCCTTCAAAATCTGCTTTATTGTCGACCAGGCCGTTTGCAAAACGAAAGGGTAGGCTGAGGTCAGAAAGAGGTACACATGCCATTATACCCGCCGTGCAAAGCGATCCGGGACAATGCGTGCCTTGCACAAAGGGGTGGCCGCGTCACAATTAATGGGAAATAATTCATAATTTCCTTAGAAGGCTTGGAAGCGGGGAAAATTTCGGGAGGGGGGGGGATCCGAAGTGAGGCCTTTTGCAGATTGCAAAGCCTCTTTTACAACATCTCTTCCTTTCTCGTCTGATTTTGATGGACTTGGCGGGTCCCGCCTCCTGTGTCAAATATCTTGTGTTTTGCTGGAGGGAATTGCTAGGTAGATTCTGATTTTCTCACCTGTCGGCCTGTTCAGGAAAAAAAAATTGGCCTGTGATCAGAAAACTCGCTTTCCTCCCAGTTCTGCTCACCTGTTCCAGGGAAGGTTCACACGTACGAACGAAATAACGCTTATCAAACCAGACTCTTCCACCATCCTGTGGTGTCGGACTCTCTACAAATGCCAAATTTAATGGCGGGGGGGGGGAGAGGTCTAGCCACCCTCCCCTCCCTTCCCAAAGTCACCAAATTGGGTAAAATAGCTTTATACACATCGTGGAATACCGATAGGAGAGAATATTTGTAGCTCAGGGTTAAAGTGTGGGGTCCTTGGTTTTCTTTGAGCTTGGCTGTTTTCTTGCAGACGTTTCCCGACCCAACTAGGGAACATCATCAGGGCTAGAAGGGAGTGGGGTTTATAGAGAGAGGAGGAGGAAGAGGAAGAGGAAGAAGAGGAGGAGGAAGTAGAAGAGGACTGTGGGGTCTTTGGTAGTCTCTGAGCTTGGCTGTTTTCTTGCAGACGTTTCACGACCCAACTAGGGAACATCATCAGGGCTAAGAGGGACGGAGAGGTTTATGGAGAGAGGAGGAGGACGACTGTGGGGTCCTTGGGGCTCTCTGAGTTTGGCTGTTTTCTCACAGATGTTTCATTACCCAAACTGGGTAACATCGTCAGTGCTAGAAGGGAGCAGGGTTTATGGAGAGAGAGGAAGAGGAGGACGAAGGAGAAGGGGGAAGAGGACGATGACCCTGGGGGTGCTTGCTGCTCTCTGAGCTGGGTGTTTTTTCTCGCAGACGTTTCGCCACCCAACTAGGTAACATCATCAGTGCTAGGAGGGAGTGTGGGAGGAGGAGGAGGAGGAGGAGGAGGAGGAGGAGGAGAACGATGACTGTGGCGTCCTTACTGCTCTCTGAGCTGGGTGTTTTTTCTCGCAGACGTTTCGCCACCCAACTAGGTAACATCATCAGTGCTAGGAGGGAGTGTGGGAGGAGGAGGAGGAGGAGGAGGAGAACGATGACTGTGGGGTCCTTACTGCTCTCTGAGCTGGGTGTTTTTTCTCCCAGACGTTTCGCGACCCAACTAGGTAACATCATCAGCGCACTGTGCAATGCAACGTCTGCAAGAAAGCCACCACGCTCGGAGAGCAGCAAGGAACCCCCCCCCCAGTTAGTGCAGCCTTAACACATAGGAGACCCACTTGCTCACAATCCCCAAGAGATGCATTCAGCAGAGAAGATAAGCTGAACCTCCACCCACCGAGGCAGTCTACCTCCAAACACCAGATTGCAGGGCCAAAGCATCTCCGGAAAACAGCCTCTATTGCACTACAGTGGTTTAGACCAGGGGTAGGCAACCTTGGCTCTTTTATGACTTGTGGACTTCAACTCCCAGAATTCCTGAGCCAGCATGGCTGGCTCGGGAATTCTGGGAGTTGAAGTCCACGAATCATAAAAGAGCCAAGGTTCCCTACCCGTGGTTTAGAGCCTCAAATTATTTTGCTTCCCGCCGGATTAAGAATGAGGGACCTCAAGCCCTCCAGATGTTGATGGAGGACAGATCCCTTTGATCTCTGTGGCAGTTTACCATGCCTCACGCCTCATCCCCTTCAAAAGCGGCCCGGGATTACAGCCCCTGCAATTCCCCCAGATGGGAATTGTAGTCCTCAACGCTTCCCGAGAGCAGCAGGCCAAGGGCAAGCTGATCGATCTCATTTTGAACAGTCAACTTGCCCGCAATTCCAGTTCAGTGCAAAGTGCAGAATATTGGACTATTAATTCTTTGCACGCCTCTTCCAAGGAATTGCATTCCAACACGCTGCTCTTCGGAGCAACGGGACGCCTGTGAATTGTCCGTGCACCTGTCACAGGTTTAATATTCGTGAAAGACTGTTACTAAAAAAAATTAAGGGGGACCGAAACATCGAATCATAAATATGCAAGGATTGGGCTCCTCCATTACACTAGTTCAGGGGTAGGCAACCTCGGCTCTTTTATGACTCATGGCTGGCTCAGGAATTCTGGGAGTTGAAGTCCATGAGTCATAAAAGAGCCGAGGTTGCCTACCCCTGCACTAGTAGTTCCTACTTAAGGCCTACACAATAATAATGTTTAAAAAGGCCCAATTTCGCAGCATTAAAAACCCAAAGCACCAAGGCGGTGTGCTTCAATTCCTGCTGCTCAAAGACTTTAGAGTTTGGGGAAAAACCAGCTAGGAAAAAAAAAAGAGAGAGCTAGAAAAATAATAATTTAAAAAGCACCATCTATATCAGGGCTCTTCAAACTTGGCCCTTTTATGACTTGTGGACTTCAACTCCCAGAATTCCTCAGCCAGCATCGGAGTTGAAGTCCACAAGTCATAAAAGGGGCACTTTAGAAGACCCCTGCTTGTGGACTTCAACTCCCAGAATTCCTCAGCCAGACACGCTGGCTGAGGAATTCTGGGAGTTGAAGTCCACAAGTCATTAAAGGGCCAAGTTTGAAGACCCCTGATCTATATTCTGTAAATCTCAAGAGAGAAGCAGTACACAATGCACTAAAAAAGGGGGGAGAAACTGCAACATGGTAGATAAAGACATAATACAGATAGTCCTCGACTTATATCTATATGTTTAGCGACCATTCAAAGTTACGGTGCCGAAAAAAGTGGTTTACAACCGCTCCTCACGCTTCACAACCGTCGCAGCGTCCTCACAGGCACATTGCTAAAATTCAGGGACTTGGCAACTGGAATGTACTTACCGACGGTTGCAGCATCTCAGGGTCATGTAATCACCATTTACGACCTTCCCAGCCAGCTTCGGACGTGGGAATGGAGTAAGCTGGATTCATTTAATGACCAATTCTCTTAGCGGCAGCAGAGATTTGCTTAACCATGGTTTCAAAAGGTGATAAAATCAGGCCCAACCACCTTGCTTAACAATGGCTCCCCAATTGTGGTCGTAAGTTGAGGAAAGCTGAGGTATTTATGTCAGGTTGGACAGATACAGCGCACAGCATAAAAATCTTGAATTTCGAGAGAAGGGGCTCAGCACATACATGGAAGTAGCCTGTTTAAGGACACGCATAACTGGGCCCAAAGACACACCTTCTTCTGTCTAATGATCAGATGAACCAGAAATCTGCGGACAGGCAGTCCTCGGCCTATGGCCACAGCTGAGCCCAAAATTTACGTTGCTGAGACATTTGTTAAGTGAGTTTTGCCCCATTTTGCGACCTTTCCCACCACGGTTGTTAAGCGAATCATTGCAGCCGTTAAGGTAGTGACTGGGTTGTTAAGTGAATCTGGATTCCCACATTGACTTTGCTTGTCAGAAGCGGTCGCAAAAGGAGACCCCGGGTCACTGCGACCGTCGTAAGTATGAATCGGTTGCCAAACATCCCAATTTGGATCACAGGGATGCTGCGACGGACATAAGTGCCATTGTAGTTTCAGTCACTTGATGATAATTATGATGATAACAACAATAATAATAATGTTGGCAGGGATCTTGGAGGTCATGTAGTCCAACCCCCTGCTCAGGCAGGAAACCCTGTACCAGTTCAGACAAATGAGTTGTTAAGTCGAGAACTAACCTGTATTTGGAAACAAGGTTTGCGAGGCTCCTATCCAGATTCTCCACAAAATTCTGCCATGCTGGTGGCTAAGTCTAGATTTTGCAGATTTGAAGAGTGTGTATAGCGTTTTGTGACGTACAATAATTCTCGCGACACTAAAGCGACAACTTTGATCCACACCGTTCTCCGTAGTTAGAAACTTTTGCTCCTATTCTCCTTTTAAAAATAGTCCTTGCAGTGTTCAGCACCCACAAAGGCAGTAACACAACCTATTGTAGTTTATTACGTTCCTGTAATGAAACTTAAGTCACTAGTCTTCTTGGAGGCAAAGCGGCATTGTTCCCATAGGCATTGCAAAATTTATAAGCTAGAGACTGCTGAAGAATCAGATTCCAGCTTTTTTTTTTTAAAAAAAAACCTTTCTTCATACGTGCAAAAAAACCAAAAAGTTTTTGCGGTGATGAATAAATTACGATTTGACAGAAGCTGGATAAAAAGTATTTTGAAGCATAATGTGATTTTATTTGACTCGTTTAGGGATGAAAAAGGAATGTTTGGCCGTTTCAAATTGGGGATTTGGGTGTTGTTGTTTTTTTTGTAAAGCAACTTATCAGTTTGAAGCTGGCTGAAAATATTGCCTTTGCTAATCGGCAAGGAAAGCTAAATTGTCCCAGAATTCCCTAGCACCACAGCAAAGAATTCTGGGACGTTTTCCCTCAGTCTCTACAGAAGAGGAATCCCATCTTTAAATCACTCATTCTTAAAAAAAACCACAGAAAACCCCCAAAGAGAATTGATCTAGGCAGCCTCTTGGCAATTGTCTCATTCAACTGTTTTTAGACAGATTGATTTTCCCAGAATTCCCTAGCAAGCGAAGCCTTTCCTCAGAATTCCAGGACTCTGTCCACACAGTTTAATACTATCAAGATTCCCTTAATCTACTTCAGTGTTTGTCAACCTTGGCAGCTTTAAGATGCTAAAATTGAGAAAAACGGGTCTACTCGGAAACATATACAGAAATGGGACATTTTGGTGTCTCATCACAGTTTGTATTATAATCGGGCAAATTTTATAGCTTAAAGGCTTTAGCGTCCCTTTTTGTCCATAAACAAGTAGCTAGTCCTCATGTTGCGACTGCAATAGAGCCCAACATTGCTCAACAATGTTACAAGGCAGCTGTAAAATGAGGCACACCCGGTTTCACGACCTATTTTTTGCCACAGTCGTTAAGCAAGTCGTGCAGTCATTAAGTGAATCCAGCTTCTCCCATTGACTTTGCTTATCTGTAGCCAGCGGGCAAGGTTACAGATAGCGATCACGTGACCCTGGGATGCTGCATCCGTCATAATTACATGCCAGTTGCCAAGCCTCTGAATTTTGATCACATGACCCTAGGGATGCTGCATCGGTCCTTAAGTCTGAAAAACCGGACATAAGCCACTTTTTTCAATGCCGTTGTATCTTTTGAGCGGTCACTAAACAAGTCAAAGACTTATCTCTTATCAACATTAACCTGCCAAAATGAACACAGACCAACTATTTGTCTGAAATGGTATACACGGTTTCCTGCTTGAGCAGGGGGCTGGACTAGATGACCTCCAAGGTCCCTTCCAGCGGTGTCAGACTGTTGTTCTATTTGACTACATGTTGTCTCCTTGGTTGAAATCTGCCTACGGACTCTCGGTGCGGTTTGCCTGAGGACTAGCAACTTGGTCAGACCAACTATTTCCACCTATGTGCTTGGTCTTTGATGTATCCTGGCTTAGCCACCGAACAGAATAACAGACTGGGTAGATATTAAGGAAAGACCACCCTTGTGTGTTTGTGTCTGTGTGTGTTGTTTGTTTGTTTTGCATTTTTTAATGTTATGTGTACCCACCACCCATGTTTGCAGCTGGTTTTTCATTTTGCAGGAAGCAAATATGAACAAGAAATAACACCAGTGACCCAATCCGCACCATTTCAAAAAAAAATAAATAAATCTTTTTGCATCTGGAGAACCTTGCTGGAAAAGTTAAAATTCGCTTCCTTTCCTCCCCCCAGCCCCCCCCAAACACAGACACACACACACACCCCTTACGCTCCTTACAATGAATGCAATATCCCAGCCTCCCATCTTTTATGGTGGTTTTTTTTGCAATTGGCTTTAAATTGTAATGCCCTTGGAGAGGACACAACCTCATATTGCAACCCGGCACGCATGCGCCAGCCAGCCACGCACCGGGGCACCTACACAACACTCATCCAAGCCCATTTGGGGCTTCTGTTTCCCCCCCCCCAAGGTTCAGGAAACCTCACCTTTTCCATCAAAATCATCATCATCATCATCATCATCAGATATTTAGTAAGTTCAGCTCCAGGTCTTAAAGAGACATACGCAGGATAGTTTTATTATTTTTTTTTTCAAGACAAGCATGCAAATGACACATTTCCAGAACATGGTTTTGTGGGGGGGGGGGTTGGGTTGTGTTTTTTTTTGCAGGCCTTTCCCTTCCCCCTTTGCAAGGCTAGAAAGGATCCAGAGGTCTTTTTTTGGTGTGTTTTTTTTTGCAAGGAGGGAGAGCACATCCCACCCTCCAAAGCACCTTTGGAAAAGACAGCCCCTCCCCCAAAGTTGCATTATTTTGCTTTTATTATTATTATTATTGTTGTTCAAGGATCGGATGCATTGTTTCCGTGCGCCTTTTGGGGAGGGGGGGGGAAAGGAAGGAGCAAAGGAGAGGGACTCTCCCTCCCCTCTCCGACCCCTCCTCATTGTATGCAAATCAGAGGCAAATAAAACCCTAAATGCACGGCAGGATTAAACAAAAGGGGGGGGGTGTGAGGAGGGAGGGGGCGAAACCTCGCGTCTCTCTCTTTGCAGAAGCCAGCCTGGCGTGCCCAAGCGCCCTCCCCCCCCCGTTTCCTTCCCGCAGCTACGCAATTGCTCCTTTGGGGAGGAGGGGGTGGGTGGGAAAAGGATGCATTATTTGGAAGGGGGTCTCGTAGCCCCCACCACCACCACCACAAATCTTGCATTACGGGCCCCTTCCCTTTAAATCAAAGGGGTGGGGGGTTTTTTAGCATCTCTGCGCCTCCCTGAATGCTTTCTTTTCCCCCTTTTCAAATATTGGGGAGGGGGGCTTGGGGGGGGCGCCTCTCGGCCAGGGGATCGGGGGAGGGGGAGCCGCCCCGGCTTGTCCTTGCCCCCCCCCGTCCCTCCCCCGCTGCGCAGAGTAATTTAAAGCGGCGCCTGTCACCGCGCTCCGCGTTTTATTGACTGGCGCTGCCTCCCTGTCACCCCGCGACATTAATCTCCCCGTTAATCGCCCTGCCGGAGACCCCTCCTCTTTTTCTCCCCCTCCCGCCCCTGCTGCAGCCCCCGCCGGTCCTGTCGGCGCGCCACATGGGCTTGATTGTCTCTTTCCTCCCTCGCTTCTCTCCCCCACCCCAAAATCATCCTTTCTTTCTTTCTTTCTTTCTTTCTTTCTTTCTTTCTTTCTTTCTTTCTCTTCTTTCTTTCTTTCTTTCTTTCTTTCTTTCTTTCTTTCTTTCTTTCTTTCTTTCTTTCTTTCTTTCTTTCTTTCTTTCTTTCTTTCTTTCTTTCTTTCTTTCTTTCTTTCTTTCCCCTCTTTTGTTGCAGCGGCCGGCCTCGCCCTTCCCCTTCTCCTCTCGGCCATCCCGGCGCTTTCTCCTTCCTCTTCTTTTCTCCCCCCCCCTCCCTACTGCTCATCCTTCGCCCAGGAATACGCGCTTCCTCACCCCCTCCTCCTCTTCCCCCCTCCACACGTATCCGTGGGGTTTGCACCCGAGTTCCCGCGGCTCGGGCAGCGCCTGCTTGGTTTCCCCTTTCGATCGCGCGCGTGTGTTTTGTCTGTGTGTGTGTGTGTGTGTGTGTGTGTGTGCGCGCGCACGGGTGTATAGTGTCCGTACGGTGCGCGCACAGGTTGCATGCGTGCACATACAGAGCGCACGCGTGCATGGATGCTGTCCATACGGTGCACGCATGGAAGTGTAACATGCAGAAGGGTATGCGCGCACGTTGTATACCACGCATCCAGTGCATGTCTAGGGTGTCTGGTGCGTTCGTGGATGCATACATAGCGGGGCACAGGTTGCACGCATGTGTAGCGTACATACAGCGCGCATGCATGCATGCATGCATGCATGCACGGGATGCATAGGTTGCACGCATGCGGCACGCACGCTGTGCATCCTTGCCTCCGCAAGGTGCAGACGCTTCACGCGCGCTGGTC